>NW_017156386.1:22722-25948 GCF_001652005.2 Ceratina calcarata
AATAAAATTAATAAAAATGTTAATCTCGGTTTGAATTAGTTTCCAGAAAGCTATGAAGGAGTACGGGGTGCCCGACGTTGATGTCTTCCAAACGACTGACTTGTGGGAGAAGAAAGACATCGCCCAAGTAGTAACAACTCTGTTCGCTCTCGGCCGCACGGTAAATCCTAATTACTGATTACAAATTCATTGAATCTTAAAAATTCCTCTAATTCTTTTATTATGAACCAATGGAATCAGCTCATTGAATTATTTTTTAATGCTCGTAGACGTACAAGCACCCAGAATGGAAAGGACCCTACTTGGGACCGAAACCGTCTGAGGAGTGCAAACGCGACTTCACCGAAGAGCAACTGCGTGCCGGACAGACCGTGATCGGTCTCCAGGCCGGGTCGAACAAGGGTGCCACCCAAGCTGGTCAGAGCATCGGCGCTACTCGCAAGATCCTTCTAGGAAAGTGAACGAACATCATCTGTCAATAGATCAGTGATTAAAATTTCTATTTTGTATGTACGTGTATATACATATGTTATGTATTTATTTTGTATTTTGTAATTAAATTCGTCTAAAATATATATTTATTATTTAACCGTGACTGCGTCGAGTTGATGTCTGTCCTAATCCAATTCTTTCGAAACTTTTCACGAATTCTAAAATGGTCGATTTCGCGTAAAAATATGACGAGGAGCTCGGCCAGGTCGGTGGGAACAATTTACAATTTCTGGCAGGAGTTTGATAGAGACGTCGACGTCAACGTTTAAACGCTGCTGTCCAAATATTGTTCTCGGGATTTACTCGAAATATTACACGTCTTTTGTTTTAATAAAATTCGAGATCAAATCGTGGAATTAGAAAGGAGAAATTCCCATCTCTGCGAATCTATTGCGACAGAAATTATGTTAGGATATAATTAGAGAATGATGGAAATAAAAATAGGACGAAGTTTACACGAGATCTACACTGTTTCCTTTCTCTTCAGGAAAAATAAACGTATGTGCATTGGCAATGAATAATTCCAGACGAATATAGGCAGGCAAATTAATTAGAATTTCTAATAAATGTCATATTTAATACAATTAATATCTCAGTTTGAAAAACTCAACTAAATATTTGCAATGATTTTAAACAAGAATTAAAATGCCAGAAATGTGACATAAGATTCTAACAATGTGATTAATATTTCATAAAAATTCTTCAAGCGAAGCATGCCAACTTATCTGACGTTTAAAACGAGACATGTCAGGAATTTTAATTGTCGAGGACATAATATAAGATTGAAACTAGCATCCCACGTGAAAAGTTTTCTGACGAATGTCTAACAGGTGGAAGGAAAATTGAATCTCGCAACGAGGCGAGGGCCGGTTGGCTTCCTGACGACCAAGTCACGAAAATAGTGATATTGTAATTAGCATTGTGTGTATCGCGGTTTCTACGAGCGGAACACCGCGGGACTCGCGTAGCTTGCCACGGCCTTCGTCGTAACAGGTCGGTGCTAGATTTATTTTCGTTCCTTCCAGATGCACCGATCTGCGTCGTTACAATTTTGGAAAACCGTTCCATCATCGTAGCTAATACGCCTGTTCAAGAATTCGAATCGACGCTTAATCGGCGATTATTTAAACGCCGATTAAGAGGAACAAAGATCCGAGGCTCTTCGATTAATCCCGAATTAGATCAGCGGCGCGATGTTATTTTAGAAAAATTGTTTACTGCCAACGATAAAATATCCGAGAATATTTGGACACTCGTCATGTGGTTTGCAAAAAAAATTTTCAGCGTCTTTGAGAATCTGTGGGAACCTTGTAATGGTGAATCGAAATTCTAATATTAGGCCAATGTCACAGGGATTAGATTTTTGGATGGAAATACAAGATATGCAGACAAATTATGCATATAGTCTGTGATGATCAATCTGAGGACAAAAATAGGATTGCGAAACTCACTATTTTTATACAAGAACAAAACTCATTGAAAAATTAAAAGAAAGAAAAATTCATATTCTAGATTAATAATTAATTACCATTTCGTTCTCCTGTTTTATTTATCGGTCAGAGAAGATGGCACCACGTATTGGACAGTGTTGGAAAAAGTATCTTATGGGCTCGATTAAAATTGATTCAACGTATTGAACAAACCGAAAGATGGCATTACATCAACCATATTTGAAACGATTAATTCGTGCCACGAGCCAGGGTAGCCTTGGACACTGGACGTTGCGTTAAACGATCGATTCATCAGAATGAAAACTGTATTAAAGAAAGAACGAATTCGATGTTACAATGCTTGTTTGAAATATTAAACCGTTACGACCTCGCATACATCTCTGACTGTTCAGACTCAGCTTATTTCCCTGAATGCGCAATTCCCAAGTTGTTCGCGGAAGCTTACAGGATGGGACGTAACGCCGGATGAAAAATGGTCTCGCAGCTTTTAAACGGGTCGTTCGTTCGTAAGAGCTTCACGGCTCCGGGGGAAATAAAATGAAATGATGTTAATCAGGATAGGAAACTCAGGAATAGACGTGATCGAGGTAGTCGTTCTCATTTCTTACATACTTGGCGTGAGAGGCAACTGTGCCTTTTGATATGGCGCCAGCCATAGTCGTAGCATCCGGGTTTTAATTTAAAATCGTTGGAGAACCGAACGGCGAGATTCTCCAAGATGTTAATACGAGTGATCTCGCATCAGGTTTCCGCGAGTAATCCTCCTCCTCCTCCTCCTCCTTCTCCTCCTCATCGGCCGCCTTCAACCGAATTTCTCAATTTACGGATCTTGGCACTTGCCGGTGACGCGGTGGGACGCGATTTAAATATTGCTCTGAGCTAACGAGACCCTCGATGCAGTAAACAATGGTATTTTCCGCGATCATTTGAAAAAAATTATTATCGATGGCTCAACTTATCAGTTTTATCAGAAAATGTTTATTATCAATCCTCATTCAACTTGAACGATGCATTCGATAAGCCTGATCATCACCATAGTTTATTAATAGTTCAATTTATTAGTCTCACTAGACAGCGTTTATTATACAGCTTCATTGAAATTGAAACCTGCTATTGATTAGGTTTTTCTATTAATAGTTCTATGTATTAGACTTATCAGGAAATGTTTATTATTAATCATCATTGAAATTCAATGATGCAGTTGATCCTCAAATTTTATCAATAAATTAATTTATTAAGATTGTATGAGCCATAAAGTCTTTGCCAAAAGTTTAAGACCTGTA
>NW_017156386.1:27602-28699 GCF_001652005.2 Ceratina calcarata
GTCATTGTTTTTATGTAAGGGTTCATACAATCTTAATCTTATCAGACAATATTTATTATAAACCCTCATTCAAGCTGAAGGGCGGTGCATTTGATGAAGCCACCCTCGTATCTCATCCAGTGAAACGTTTTCAAAATTGAAGTTTCTTTAAATTGATTAATGATAAACGAAGATTTTCCAGGAGGTTCCGCGCGCGGGACGTTGTGTCAGTTAAATGTAACTAGTTAGTAGAATTGGCACCGGGCGGGAAAATATGAAATCGGCTATGGAGCAGGGTAAGGGGCGGCGCGGGTATATTTCGGCATTACCTTGAAAAATATTCGTCACCCGTTTTGCCGTCGCGGTTACGGGTACATGAAAAACTGGGCCGGCTGCCTAACTTCTTGCGCTCTCCGCCTTTCTATTATCGGATCCCTCCTATCAGATATCATCATTATTGAGGGAACCTCATTGGCCACCGAAATATCTACGCGGGCCCGTGAGATAAATCGTCGCACGTGTCACGCGCCGCGGGCCGATCGTGCTTTGTCACGTTTAACGAATGCGTTAATGAGCGATTAACGAGCGAGTTAAGGAACTGTGGCCACCGTGATCGGGGAAAACGAAATCGATCTTCGCCGCAGTATGCTAAAGAGACGCCGCGTCTCACGCGGGGATACCTGTCGTGAGATCGACGAGGAAAATTCGTCGTCTCGACAGCTACGCGTTAACAGTCTTGTTTCTTCTAAACGGTGAACGATTAGAATTAATTACGAGAAGTTTAAATTCCGTTGGGTTAAGAAGGAACCTGAGGCAATGCGATCGAACGTCAACTTAATAGTTGTACAATCATTTTCCAAGAATCGCTTTCCCAATATTGAGTAACTCAGTAGATAGAGGAATAATAGTACGAAGTTTATGATAGATTAAACTAAGAAGAATACGATCGAATACTAACTAGCTGCAATAATTTTTTAAGAATTCTTTTCCAAATACTAAATAACTGAATATATGAAGGAATAATAGTACAAAAAAGTCAGGTAGATCCTAAGAAAATTTCAACGTTGCGAATATTAATCGCAAAGTAACGCAATCCCTATACAATCATTTCTCAAGAT
>NW_017156386.1:30851-34988 GCF_001652005.2 Ceratina calcarata
ATATATTTTCTATAAATAAAATATATTTCTATAAATCTTTTAAATATATTTTCTATATATAATTATATATAGAAAAATTGTATGTACTATAAATACATGTCAATCCCGTATAAAATTATGTAGCCAATTGCACATGGGATTAAATATACAATTACTTATACAATTATACATGCAATAATTGCATATATAATTTCACCTACACTTCCATATACAATTGCACATAGAATGCCATATACAATTGCACATAGAATTGCATGTACAATTGCACACAGAATTGCATGTACAATTGCACACAGAATTCCATGTACAATTGCACATAGGATGTCATATACAATTGCACATAGAATTCCATGTACAATTGCACATAAAATGCCATATAAAATTGCACATAGAATGTCATATACAATTGCACATAGAATTGCATGTAGAATTGCAGATGGAATTCTTTCTAAATGCTGTCGGTTTATATGAATGTTAACAACGTTCGACTATGAAAAACTATAATTTTAATAACGCAACGTTGATGGAATCAGAACGCGGTTTAGCGGAAGCGGGCAACGGTATTAACAATTTACACGGTAAACCGACCGATTAATTTTCACGCACGGCATCGCGTCGTAAAAGCCGATCAACAATGCGGGTCTAATTAAGCCAGGCGGCGTATCGGGCCGGTCGGCACAGCGCGGCGGTGTGCAGGCAACAAAGTGCGCGAAATTGTATCAAAATTAGGATGGTGACTGTGCCATTGGAAAAGGGAATTGAAGATTGTCCAAGTAATATTGGCAGAGCGGTTCCCGGTGAATAATGTACATCTATATTTAACCGCCGGCGAGTAAGCGCGTAAACGTAAGAATAGAGCATTTCTTCGATGACGATTAACCGGCTATCTCCCTTGTTCGCCATCGACGCGTTCAGACGCGACGGCGACGGCGACGTTATGAAAATGAGCAAGGTCACACGGCATCGCGGCGGACGGGGTTCCGATCGGGCGAATTCTCCAGCGCGATAAATTCGATCAGACGAAATTCGACGCCGTGGCGGCTCGTATTTCATCGTGATTGACGGCCGACGCGGTCCCGGAAGCTGCGCCGTAAATCTCCCAATAATTAACCCCGGTTAGCTGCACCAGATTTTTCCAAACGTTCCAAACCGAAAAACTTTTTGTTATGATTATACAAAAACTATTTGATGCAATTAGGGAGGAAAGTGAATTGGTAGACAAACACTGTCGGTGGTTATCTCTCGTTTTACCCGAAACGCGATGACTCAGAAGTAAATTACGAAACGCGTTAATTCGTCAGTCATTGTGTCTCTATTCTACTTTTAACGAAGATAGTATTGGCCCTCTGCAGACTCTTGGGTGCTTTGATGCGATTCTAATTCAGAGTACAGATTCGTACTGAACGAAATTCTAATCCCAACTCGACCTTAATTCCGAGTACGGATTAAGACTGAAAAAACAGTGTGGCTGTATTAAAAACTGTCTATTTTCGGCCAAGGAGATTTTTAATTCAAGGTTCTACGTGAGTTCACGTAGAGTGTTACTGGGGTGGTAAATCTTAGGCAGCGCTTCTAATTAATCACCCGCGATTGAGAACTCGATAGAGCCATTGTGCTGGTGCCAAACTGTTACATTTTATAAGTAGGTCGTTCACTTAAATGTTCGCATTCAACCGAAACGTTCATCAATTCGATATCATTATTCATAGTCGGTGGATCGAGTCGTTTGATACCGCCGAATCATTTATATTAATTCTGTTCGAAAGGAAAAATTATTCATTACTTATTTATTAATTATTTATTTATTAACGAAACAGTTTTAGGAATTCTATTTAGATTTAACATACTCTAGATTATTTGCTTTGTTAAGTTTATCAATTAAGTTGTGCTAAACTTGAACTTAGATCCACGATTGGGGCTAGACTGCATCAAGGATTGTCGTTTGAAAAATATTTTAAGTACTCAAGGCTTATATCGTGATCCTACACTCAGAACTTATTTACGTCACATTCGAATTCAACCCTGACCTAACCACGACCGAACCAAGGACTATTGCAAAAGTATCTGGATTAAACTCAGGCTTTACCTAGATTTAAAAGATTTTGCCTGGAGCACTGAGGAGATTACTAAGGAGTTGCCTTATGGGACTTTGTGACGCATGAAAAAGTGCGCAATTTTTGACGCCATATACAGTATATTGCCACCGAAGTAAGAATTAGAAAGCAAAACACTCGTTGATGCTGAAATGATCGTGTAATTTACTCGTTAAAGGGTTACTATGATCTTTTTTGCAGGGTAATAGTAGTCCTACAACTTTTACTTGAAGCATTCTTCGAAATTCCGAGAAAAAAAATTTTCCATTTTTCCGACATTTGCCAAGGGGGTACCCCTTCAGATTTTGCGAAATTTTCGTTTTTCCTCAATAACTCGCAAATCGTTCGGCCTACGGGAAAATTGCAAGAGACCTTTCTTATAGAGAACGACGAGATCTACAATTTCTGTATAAAAACTTTCCGCTAGCGTTAATAGTTAACGAGTAATTTGCAAAAAACTGTTTTTTCGTTTTTCGTCAATAACTCGTAAACTATTGACGTTAGCAAGAAAATTTTATATGGAAATTGTAGCTCTGATCATCAGCTACAAAAAAGGTCTAATGCAATTTTCTCATAAATCCAACGGTTTAGGAGTAATTAAAGAAAAACGAAATGTCTTGCCAAAAGTTGGCTGTTTCGACGGGGAATTGGCCGGATTTTGCAGGACCCATAAAATGCCGATTAATCGTACTTAAATCGTAAAGTAATCGACTTAGAAGAAAAATACATAGAATCTTTCTTGTAGAAGACGTCAATATGTACAACTTATATTTGAAACATTTTTCGAAATTTCGTAAATTTTTGTTGGTATCATAAATGCTTGATGCATAAGAATCTGCAGTCGAGTGCTAAGTCTATTTTTTCTGACTCTACAGTCTGGCTTTCCCCTCGAATCTTGCCAGCTCGATCCAGCTTGGAACACCTGTGGACCGATAGGTTGCTGGCAAATTTTTTCTCCCACTCGTCACGTGCGGCCTCACCCCTTCATCTTTTTCGTACGAATTCCGTTCCCCGTTCTATTCAGGCTGAGTCATCGCGCGTACAAGTGTCTCGAGGGCGTCTGCTAAGTCACATGCTAAATTTGGTTACCTTACCATCGGGATTGTATTACGCGCGTGGGTTTATTCTAATATTTCGGGTGGCCGCGATGGCAACTAGGCCGTCCTCTTTCTATACTTATATCACCGACCGACTCCTCTCCGCGATAAACGGGAATCTCTCTTGAACTTGTTCTCGTATCACTTAAACGCCGTTGACACTCGCCGAACAGAACCCGGATCTCGACTACGCTTTTTTATTTATACACTATGTGTGTTTATAAACATGAAGTATTTTGACAGGGGAGACGAATGGTTCTGCAATATTTTTCCAAAATCTTTCAGTTTTTCGATGCAAGACTGAATTATTTTTCAGATTTGAAGATAGTATACAAGGTGTCTAAAATTTTACAATCTTCCTATTTAATACATAGGGGATGCAAAAATTCATTTTTATTGACATAGATCCTATCTGACTCTGAAATTCCATTCACATAATCACTGTCCTGAGTCTCTCAAACTGAGCAATTTTATATTTGATAATGAATGCAAGTAGACTATGAGCTATAGAGTATAGACCCAAGGGAGGCAACAATCACATGAATGGAACTTCCGGATCAGGCAAAATCTATTTTACTGAAAATCAATTTCTGCATTCTCAAGTTGACTTATAGTGAATATCCCAATTTCGGTTTATATATAAAATAAAATAATGGAAAAAGAAAATGTCGAAGATGAAATATTATTATATGTTTTTGAAAGAATATTTAACTGCAACGAAGATATTATTATATGATAATAATAAACGAAACGTAGAGAGTATTAGAATTAATGATGTGATAAAATAGTAATCAGTGATCATTGGCTTTCATTCAGCTAAGTGAATAATTAAGAGCACATAAGACGTCATTATGACAAGTGATATTTCTGAAGGAATAGTAAGAATATCAAGAATTTTATCAATTATTCATAGTCCAACATTATTTTATATAAAATCTTATGTAACA
>NW_017156386.1:36007-57247 GCF_001652005.2 Ceratina calcarata
ACGGGAATAGAAATTGGATTTATTATATTTCAAAGTAAATCAGTATATACTTAGGTGATAAGAGAATAATAGCAAAATAAAATGACATGGGTGTTTCTTAATACGTAGCTTAAAATTGTTCTGATTTCTATTGTAACAAAATCAAGAATTTGAAAATTGTGGCATGGATTCATAATTTTCAGATCTACAAGAAATAGTTTCATTGAATCATCAATTCAATAATAAAAATTCATTCTTTTTTCAGATTCTAAATTCGAAGAATTTCTACTGTTAATGATAATCGAGATGATTCTAAGGTTTAGAAATGTGCAGCTGGAGCCGGTGAATTATGGGAGGATGGATGGGAATTGATGATTTTCGAGAGATGCCACGAAGAGAGCCTCTTCCGCGATCATGTAACACCCGCGGCGGGACGGAAATAATTTCAGCTTGCGAAGAGGGGTGAAGGAGAGAGACGGTCAAGTGGAACGAGTCGAGCATTCCTGCATTATGCGCCGCACTGCCTCGATTTAATATCACTTCGCTGTCTTATCAACGCGATTTCATCACCCTAAGAGACACACACTTTTAATCTACCTGGCAAATCTGATTCTTCCTATAAATAAATATAAAAGCTTCGCCCTTTCAGATAAATAGTTCAAAATTTGTAGCATGATTTCATTTCTCGCAGAAATTCTTAATTTCTCTCTCACTCTGTATATTTTATTGCGTATGAATAAATATATGAAATTAAATTAATGCTGTTACTGTTGGGAAATGACGTCGATTTTATCAACCTTTAATCCGCATGTAAAACCTGATATGACTAAATATTCAAGCGATTGCTGTTACGAATATTTAACTTGCTGCGGTGCTGTTTCGCAGAGATCGTTGCACCCCCCGGTTAAATATAAATAAATCGACTACTTTTCGCGGTGGGATGAATTTTTAAGCACTTCCTCTTTACGCCGGGCCCCGCTATTTTCGACGGGATCGAAGAGACGCCTATTCTCAGAGAGATTATCCAATTTCGTTGTCAATCAACGAGACAATGTACTCCGATAACGTGTCACGCGTCTCCGGACAACGTTCTAATATTATACCGCGTTCCTACATTTTTTATATACCGTATATTAAAATAGCAATAATCCATGGTAGCGAAACTTTATGCTATCTTCTATACGACAGAGACGATTCACAAATAGTTCCAAGAGCTTAGAAAACGGACGAGTCTAGTTAAAATAAGACCCGACTGGTCTGACCCAAAATTTTTCAACGCACCTTTTTTTTATCCTTAAAATAGCGAATTTTAACCCAATTAATTCGAACGGTATTTCACGAACTTCTTAATTGAATTTTGTTCTTTGCTACCTACGATGAAGACAATTCACGAATAGCTCTAAAATCTGGGAAAGAGAATCGAGTTTAGTAACTTAAAATACGGGGAGACTGAACTTGTTTGACCCAAAATTTCCAATCGCTAGACTGGATTTAAAAGAATAGAAAATAATTCCAATTCTTAAGAGACTGACCGAATTTTGTATGGAAATTTGGAAAATTCCTGTGGGATCGTTGGTTTCGTGAGGGAAGTACAATGGTTTCCCGAAGGCTGTGGGCACGCGTGGGCGGTCGGGGCTGATCATATACTCTCGGAGCTTTTTACATAAAGCCACGTGCACGCGTATAAGTCTTGCTAAAAATAGAAATTTGAGCAAGATTCTATTAATAGTGGATGAGTGTGTTCTCACAGTACGTGTGCTCCTCTCACTCGGCCATGCTCGACGGTAACGAGCAGCTTTTCGGAAAGACCGCCCCTACCTAAGTAAAAGAAAGACGGAATTCGATCCTTGGGAACGTCTACCCCATTTTTGGCTCGAAATAAATATATCATCCTTTCTCCATAATTTCAACAAATTTTTATACAGTTTTCATGATTAATTAAATAACCCACTTGTGATTTCAATTTAGGGAATGAAATTTTTATGTATAGAAAATAGTATATAAAAATAATTAAATTTAAGTGCATAGACCTGATATAAGTATGAAAATAATAATAAGCATTTCGCTTTTGATTTTCTAATCACAGCTTATCATATTTATTATATTTAATGTGATTCATCTAATTTTTATATGAATGCATAAAATCAGCAGTCTTATTCATTAGGACTGATGAGAATTTTTAAAAAAAAAAAAGTTTGATCGAGTATCGAATGCCAATTCTTGGTTGGTGTTAATATAAAAATTATGGCATCGCGTTGCTGTTGTTTGCGAATGTCATTAGGGCCCGGGAGTTAGTCCAAGATGTATGAGTAATAAATTTATTTCTGTATGTCTCTCGCTGGTTCATCGCTCAGAAAACATATTTCCCTGGTGTAGCACAATGTAAACGAATACCGTAACGCGGATTCGCATGATTCACGTTATATCGACAGCCACCCTGGGCGCCTAATTACATCTCACGTTAGACGAATGAAATGCATTAAGAAACGTTTGACTATTTCAAACGAGAAACTCATTAAAATAAATCTAATTAAATTTTGAGGAGTTAATCCAAATCCAGAGGAGACTCGAATTAAAATTCATGTAGATCTGAATTTGTATTTTTATAAATCAAGCGGATGATTAATTATAAAAAATGTACAGATTTATAAAATATTTAAAGTATTCTGTGTATTATTATTTGTTAGGAAAATGTCAATCTTGATTTTCGTATTCTGAGCAGAGAGTCTATTAATTATTGACGTTAAGATTAGGAATTCTCATGTTCTTGTGACTAATAAGAAAATTGTCAATCTACATTTCATATTTCAGATCGTATTTTGAATAGAATGTTGGTTAATTGATGACTAGGAATCATCTTCCATCTCGTGTTCTGAGAAATAAAATCTCTCCTTTCTCAGGTTTCCACGAAATTTCTCACGTGCCAACGTGCTTCTCTCTCTTCGTTTACGAATAACCGTTCCAATTCCCCTTGAAAAAATTCGTTCGTTACACCAAACCCGTTACTGTATATTTCTCTAACATCCTCGTGGCAGCTACCTCACTTTCTATCATCGTAAGTATTGCTCTTCAACCATTCGAATTGTTATATTTTGCAAAATTGAAGCGTTGCGAGCTGGCCACGTCAAAACGTGGAACCATCGAAAGAATTTTAGGGGTTTTCCAAGAATCTAATACTCTTTGGAATATTATTAATAATTCGTCGATAAAAATTTATTGACTAATATATTTAATATTTATTTAATTTACTGAATTTTTATTATTAGTCACAGTTGACAGAATATCAATTGTTTTAATTCAGTAAAAAATCATCAATGCTTATCAATATTTAAATCACTCTCAATCAATAGATTGACACAGAGAAATTATAAGTATAGTTTTTTATATAAAATAAAATCGTTATATGAATTTAGTAAATGAAATCTGAAGATGTCTTTTAACTCTGCAAAGTAATAATGTACACTTGTGTGCACAAATCTATGATGCTTATTGCCATTATTTGCACTCTTCATGTCCTGCAAGATTTGTGTGCAGATTCTGTGTCTAAGGGGAGATATCGAGCGGTGGTCGTTTGGGTAACCTGAAGTGTATAGTGTAACACCCCCGCTAGAAGAAACGAAGGCGGCTAGCACTCCCTCTGCCACCGCGACGCTGTCGTCAACAGGCACTGACGTTCCGATGCACACGTGCCGTGTGCAAACCGGCTGGCTATGACTAGGACGGGCACGACGCGAGAACAGCCATTCGAATCCAGTATTAGTGCGGTGTAGAGTGCTTCTCGGTGTTTTTTCATCTTCGCGCCTGCCTGCCTGCCTGCTTGTCTGTCTGCCTTCCTCCCCGAATCGAGTTTTACCGACGTTTCAATTTTCGTGATCAGAGAACCCGATAAACCCGGTGGTGAGTAGCGAGTGTTGAACCGCCGGCTAGTAGACACGATCCGTGATGTGCAGATTAGAACGGCTTATCATTTGTGACTCGGGATTTGATTACTGATAAACCTCAGTGATTCACGTATTCACGGGAAAGTAGGCGAGTCAGCTTCTGATTATACATAGTTCGATATTTATGTAATAATTGATAGGGGCAAGTGAATTCTAGTCTTTCTAACAGAGCTTAGGTAACTGACGAAGTGACTCTTCATCTTCTGATTATATTTTAATACGATAATAATTGTCAGAGGCAAGTGAATTCGTTTCATTTCAAAATAGATTTCAGGTAACTGATCGAGCTTAGTAATTACTTCTTCGATAAGTAGACTCTTCGTCTTCTGATTATATTTTAATACGATAATAAGTGAATTGCATTTGTTTAAAAAAGAACTGACTTAGTAATTCCTCTTCATCTTCTATTTCTTTTATAAAGATTTTAGATAACTGACGAAGCTTAGTGATTTGTTCGTCTTATAACTGATAGTAGTGGATCTCTGTCTTCTTGATATCTCAAAGCTGATTCGAAGCGAGGGTGTTTCCTTTGGTTACGCGCAGTGTAAATCTCTTCGGGATACGATGCATGATTTCGGGAGCTGTGTAAAGTCCACATTTAGCTAGACGCGTGGCCGTAAAGCTGAAGCGCGTGCCGGGTTCACTAAAACGCGATGAAATTTGAGATCCTCCTCCGGATTTAGTGTACACGGGGGTGGGCGGCCCGGCGTTCTTATGATGTAACTTTGATACATCGGCATATACAAACAGCGGCCAGCTAAATCGCTACCATTACTTTTTTATACGATGTTACGCGAGAGCAGTTGCAATTAACTTGTCAGGTTTTATGATCGCTAAACAGTAACGAGATTTTATGTATTTGTAGAATGAATTAAATGCAACATTCACCAAGTATTAAATCATCTTTGAAGAGTGAGAGAAATCTTGATGTAGATTCTTTAAATTGATAAGAATCTGCAATTCGATATTTTCAATCCTCTTAATTGAAATTCTATATGGATTTGTGTATCAATTTTTTTGATTGAAATTCCCGATGGGTCATTAAATGATTTTAATGAATCGGAGGAATAATGAGGGGGAGATTCGAAAAGGTAGGGGTAATGGCGACCGCGTTGTGGAGAATCTAGCACCTTCCCTAATACGGCCTCGCGATCCGGCTTCTGTCTGCACGGATATAGAATCCTCTGTCTCTCTTTCAAGCTCCCTCGTAGCCTCTCTAGCAATTCTACTAATACCGTAGCCACTTCCAAAAAGTCACGCGACTCTCGCCTCGACTTTTCATCCAAACAACAATTTCCGCTACGTCCAAACAAAATATTGATTGACGAATCAACTGCTAAGATTTAAGGCTTCTCACGTTTTTTATTATTTTCAATATTCGTGAGGATGATGGAATTTATTAAAAAATGATACCTAAGATTTCTATTACGTTTCAATTTTTGGACATTTCATTCTCTATTCAATGAATATATATAATCTAATTATGTATTAATATAGAATTACGTGACCTGTCCATGGAATAGTTGAATTATTGCAATTTTCATCGACGCGTTATTATCTATCAGCTAGTGGGTGATCGATCATTGATGAACGATCGGATTAACATTCGTCACTATAGCATTTTCAATAATATTATTGAATAATTGACTGGTTACGCGTGGTAATTTAATGCGGTTTTTATCCCCCCCCCCCCTCTTACTCGTGGGTGTCGGTTACTGAATGCAACCGTTCGGCGTTCACGAAAATAGACCCGTTCACCGGCGGAAGGGTAACTGTTTACGTTTCGTACAGGATTAGGTAATCTCAAAGTTGCCGGTTTTGCAGAGATTCATCTCTTCATGCAGAGAGAATTATTAGAAGAATGAATTAATTGAATTTATGTCTCGACCGAAACAAGAATTTTTTAATCAAACCTGAAGAATAATTAATTAAGTGGAGATACTAATCGTAGGTTTTTCTGTTTTCAGTATAAACAAAATGCCTTTCAAACCAGTAGAGCACCCCAAGTGTCCCAAATGCGGTAAATCCGTGTACGCCGCGGAAGAACGCGTCGCCGGCGGACTCAAATGGCACAAGATGTGCTTCAAGTGCGGTAAGTGATTGAATATTCGAATGACACAGAGCATGTCACGCGTCTCCCTTCGTCCTGTGACCGGAGAATCACAAAGTAAAATCATGTCATCGTACATCTTTTCAATTATTTATATCTTTTTCATACATGAATGAGAGAAATTGAGCACCTACCTTCCGATTGTTGATCACTTCGCGGTTCACTCGCATGATAAACGATAACTGTTTGATTAAAATTCATAGAAATAATAACGAAAAGATCGTAATAGTAGTCACGGGACCGGCACCCCGTTGCGCAAAAACACCATCGGGCCGTTTTTAAATTTAGCCATCTATAAATAAGTTTTATGCCAGTCCCGGATGGTTTGTCTTGGCCTTAATTAGTTTTGTATGCCAGCCAGAAATCAATTGGAACCACCCAGCGCGAACCGGTGGGTGCAACGACCCGGCAGCCGGGAAAAATCCCACTCGAAATAGGAGAACCCCCCCATTGAATATTCATACCTGCCGGCCGAAATAAGCTGCGCCTAAAATTATTTCACCCCTCATCACCCCTCGTTCTCATTCTTCTCTCTCGCTTGTAAAACGCCCTTTACATTTCTTGACTATTATCATTGCAACCGATCATCGATGATCGGTGTTCATTAATAATTATTTTCAATCGGGATTTAGTATTATCGCAATTACGACGTGGACTAATCGAGTAGCATAAAGCCGATTGATCAGATCCTTCAGTTTATCGGTGAATGGAATCTCGACGAAGTCGAATTTAGATTGAGAATTAATAAATAGTGATGATGAACGAATGCCAGTGAACAGGATGACGGAACGGGTAGGAAAACCAAGTGTGCCTGTGTTGCAGGTCTTTGCGGCAAATTGCTCGACTCGACAAACTGCTCCGAGCACGAGGGCGAGCTTTTTTGCAAAGTGTGCCACGGACGCAAGTTCGGTCCTAAAGGCTACGGGTTCGGTGGAGGCGCTGGTTGCCTGTCCATGGACCAGGGCGAACACTTGAAGAGTAGCGAGTGAGTGCACCTGCCCGTCGTCCGCACTACCCCGACCCCGTCCCCCGTCCCCTCCTAACGTCCGAGTCTCACCCCTTAGTCGTTTGTCAGACCCCAGAGTCGTCTTACTAAAAAAAAAAAACAAAATCCAAACGAAATATGAAAATCGAGTACCAAAGACCTGAAAAAAAAACGATCAACGACGACGGCCCACTGATCCAACGGCATGATCACTTCCTGTTGTTGGTATATAAACCCGGAAGAAACTATTGGAAGAAGCACCAGCCCAACGATCGAGAGCATGCGTCTGCGTCATTGTGTATACGACTGTGTAAACTACGTCTCCTCCTAATCCCCTCCCAATTTTACTATTTCGTTTAAATATTCGTCCCTCGTTTTTATTACAGCATTTCTAAGTTTTAGTTACCCTTTCGTTTCGTTTTCTAATTACCCCGTTTATTTCTGGACCCTAACACCCTCGTGCCTTGAAACCTGTATCCTATCTCGTCGTCCAGCGATTATGGTGATGGTGATAATGATGATGATGATGATGATGATGATGATGACGACGACGATGACGACGACTTGTAATAATTATTGGTGAATTAACTGTGTCTTTAATCTAGTCGACTTCTATCTTTGTCATTCGTTTAACTTCCCGTTTTCTGCTCTTCTTCTTTGTCTCTCACGTGCCTATTTTTTTCTTCTTTTTTGGTTCTCTCTTTGTTTCTTGTTGCCCGTTAGAACGACTAGATTAAGAGAGTCGTTCATTTGGTATATATATACACGTATATATATAATCTTTCTCGTTTCTTTTATGCGATTACACTACATTACGCTAGTTTATAGAATCATTTGTACCATCTGTAATAAATGCCATTAAAAGACGAAAAAAGGGAAAGAAAAAACAGAAGAATCTGGTGTTCTTCATTGACGATACTTAACGCGTATTTTTCCGAACGCATTTACGGTCGGACAAAAATGTTGACGAGTCTCAATTACTATGGTACAGATGAATGAACGTTTCGATGATCTCTCACGCGGTGGTTTACGACGGAAACATTTTTGACCCGCTGTACATGCACACACACCTATTTAGATATAATGGATTTAGATAAAAAAAAAAAAATAAGAGAGCCTGGCACCGACGACAGTGGAGAACCGAGGGACGAACAAGAGCCAGGCTGTCCGATTAATTGTTTTTCTTTTTTTAAAGAAACCCTTTTACCTTGTTTCCAACCCTTTGTTTTCTTCTCGAGAGTACGACAAAATAGATAAAAAGCAAATGCCAAAAAAAAAATACAAAACACCCTACTACTACCACCCCCGCCAGCCCCGCCGAGTGCGAGCCAACCGGAGGCCCATGATCGAACAATATACATGTCGCTTTATCACGAGCCTGCGCTCGAAACCCTCGTGATAAAGGGAACTAGCGAGTACTAAAAGAAAAAAATGGTGAGCACCGAGTCAGATTCCGCCTCTCTCTCTCTCTCTCTCTACTCTCTCTACTCTCTCTCTCTTGACTCTCATTGCCTTTTCTACCGCCTTACAAAAGAAACCAACCGCTTTTACTTACAACATTTTTTTCATATCTATTTTTTTCTCTACGTTCCATTTTCCAAAAAAAAACAATAGAACAGATGAAAAAGAATCTCACGGACGATTTTATCGACCCGCTGGACACCTGCACGGCCTCTACAATTTTTTTTCTCTCGGACACGCGTTAACCTCGTAACCCCGCTAACACGTTTAACTCTGTGGGTGCTTCTATTTAGAACTTCGACACAGACACACCGTGCGCTTACAGACACCCGCGTAGGACTTTTAGATGATAACGCTTGACCCCACCATTTCTCATTTTAAACGACATCTCGCTCTAATCGACAACCCTTTGAGCTTCTACTTTATTCCTGTCTCCTCATTTCTTGCGCCACTTGCTCTGTCCTCACTTGTTTTCTTTTTCCGAGTAAAACGTATTATCATTTGGTTTCTTGTTACGTCACGATCCGCTTCTTGGCTCTCCTCTCGGGGCTCGGCGGAAGCCACCTGCGTGGTTGCAAACGGGGAACGGGGATACTAACCGATTACTAACATGTGCCTAACACTCTAACCGCCGGGTTGTCACTCTTTCACCGGTGTTTTTGGTAATCAACGCCCCGCGGATCGATGGAAGTCTCATTCGAAGCTCTCACGTTCCATCGTTCCACGGCCGCCCCCTTCTTTCTTTGCAGTGCCGTTTTTTCTTGTACTGTCTGCTTGTCCCGGTGTTCCAACGCCCCCCCGTCCAATCCCCGTCGATCACTTCGGTGACCGGACGAGATTCCATCGGGGAACAAAATTCGACCAAGTTACCTTATTAACAATTTCACAACGAGTTCTATTCAAAATTCGTTAACGTGGGGCGCTGGCACGCCGATCTTTGGGGGTCACAGCTTCACTTTTGTTGTGTACCCAGAGCTGCCGGACCTGATGATTACAAGGGACGCGTTTTTAGGGAACTCGCGAGGGGATCTAACGCCGTCCTGGAGTCGAGAGCCATCGCGAAGGCGCCGGAGGGCGAGGGATGTCCCCGATGCGGAGGATACGTGTACGCCGCCGAGCAGATGCTGGCTCGAGGAAGGGTGAGTCTCGAAAACGAAAATTGCTCGCCCCATTCACTTATCACACCACCACCTTGGTGCCGTGACTCGTCCGTCTGAGGTCAGTCCTCCGCTTGACCCGAACGATCGACGCTAGTTCCATCACACGCGATCGTTTTTTCTCGACGTTTTTAACTGAGACAGCGGGAACAATTTCGAGAACAATTCCGAGTTATGTCACCGACCGATGGAACGAGTATTTCTGGTGGTTTCTCGGACGGTGCGCGCTTTATTTTTACCCGTAGCAACCCGACACCGCGACGGGTCGTGGAGGGGCGAGTTGTAAACAGTCCATGAAATCCTGGGTTATTAATTGACGCCGCCAATTGGACTCTCTCCGGGCGGAGTCGGCCGATTAGTCACGGCTAAATCTTGACCGTTGAACGTTCTGGAGATCGTCGAAATAGCAGAGAAAGCGGATTAATTCGCGGAGCCAGTTTGACGATTTTTGGAGGATGGCCTCGCCTGCTAAAATTGACCGGGTCCTAGCTGAAATGATGCCAGGTTGACCGCGGTACTCCGTAATCTTCTGACGAAACGCGGAATTTCATAACAATCGAGAGGGGTAAAAAATAAGAGGAGCCGGCGAGGATGACTCGGTGTGTTGCCGTTGGTGATCGCCCAAGAGCTTTTCCTGTCCTCCCGAAGATTGGCCGGCGACCAACTGGCCCTGCCCGTCGCGTACGACGTTGGAAAATAACTTGGAACTGCACAAGATTAACTCGATGGAGGCTAATTGCCCTTCTTAGGCCACTGCCAATCGCTGGACACTTCTTAAAGAACTTGCACAGCGTCAGAGATCGCAGTTCGATTCGTATTTAAATCGTTCGATCTTTTGCCAATTGGATACGCACCAAGCGTAAATTAGATCTGTTTTAACGAACAACGCTTGTTTTCGAGTCAGGGTATTAACCCTCGCTAGGGCTCGGGCGACTGTCTCAGGCAAAAACTGGTCACGGCACCAAGACTGCGTTCGAATCAAATCCATTACGCGAGAAGATATATTCGCCTGCGGGCACACGATGGTCATTCCTACTTCTTGTGATTAGGCTTACCATAAGTCATGCTACAAGTGCAAAACGTGTCAACGGTCTCTGGACTCGACGCTTCATTGCGATGGTCCTGATCGCGAGATATATTGTCGAGGTATCTTTTGAAAATCCAACAAAATCTGCCTAATTTGTTCCCCGTCACAACGTGCCGCCCCCCCCCCGAACGTCTGGAATTAATTTCTCCCACGTCCACCCCCTTTTGATCACGTCCTTTCTTGGCCAGAGCGAACGACCGCTTGCGAGATGCGTTTTAGAAGAATTCGGGATTGTCCTGGCCTTGAAAGGACCGCGAATCATTTTCGTATGGCACACACACACACTGGCGCAAAGTGTTCCGTAAATCGTCACACAATTAAAATTCACGTCCGCGGTCCCTCGTCGATTGGAGAACCAGGAGAGGAGCAAACCGTCTTGGCCAGTCCACCCTGTTCTTGTTCTTTCACCCCGTCAATTGCCCACACTCGCGGGCACAGGGAATGATCTATGTGTATTAGAACTTAAGACTCGTCGAACGCCCACACCTACTTTCAGTGACTAACAACGTGTCCCTTTGTGTCTCACGCAGCAATGGCACAGGGAATGCTTTAAATGTGCCAACTGCTCCAAGAGATTAGACTCGGTGAACTGTTGCGAGGGTCCTGACAAGGACATCTACTGCAAAGGTGAGGACGCGGCACGATTCATACTTTAGACGCGAGCCACTCCACGTATTCTATAAATTAAATAAAATTTATTTCCCAGGACCTGTGACCTCTTCAAGGTTTCAAGGTTTAAAAAGCTTAAAACATATAAGATGATCATTATTAATCTTAAAATTATAGAACAGAATTCGGGAGATTTACTATATTGTTGCGTTATGACCTTAAATGGCTTGGCTAAAAAAAAAATTGATTGAAGAAATGAATACGCGGAGACGCCTCGCGTCTTCAGGCGAGCAGCACCCAACCTTTAACAACTATTCTCTGCAGTATGCTACGGAAAGAAATTTGGACCAAAGGGTTATGGCTACGGCCAGGGTGGCGGTGCCCTACAAAGCGACTGCTACGCCAATGGGTGGGTTTTTAGAGCCGAGTCTGAGACGGGAAACACAAGCGCGAGATATCCCGCCTCGGCTTCTACACTCTCATTATATATGATGCGCTTGTCTGCTTAACAGCTTGCTATCCGAAGAAATTCGGTCCGCGAGGTATTGGCCACGCTGGGGTAATGTGGATCGGGCTGCAGTGCGATATTGAGGACGAGGGGTACGCGGCTCACCCCTTAGTTATGCTATTCGCTACTCTCCGCGTGTGCGTGTGTCTGTCTGTCAATTCTTGTCCGACTCTCCTTATCAAAATCAATTATTTTTCACAATAGAAATTCATATAAATGAATCTCGCTGATAAATCTTGGTAGTTATTTCGATTTTAACGATATTTATTGGAGTTCGAAGAAACACGACGCACGAGTGATAGAGCGAACGAACGGACGTGTGCATGGATCTGTACATACATTACATACACACGAGTCGCCTTAACGCTTTGCGCTATTGCTCACCTTCACGATTCTTAACCCGAACTGTTTTCGAGTGCGAACTTTAGTATGTAGAGTTTTAAGTAGTATAACTATCCCGTTTCGTTGATAACTTGGTAATCGTGTACTAAACGCATGCTCCCATCTTGAGAAACTCTACGTAGATTTCGTTGAAAATAGTTCTAGTGTTAAATTCCTTAATTATTAGAAATTTCTATTTCTTATGCTTGCATGGGATTTCTGATACTCAGATCGAGTCGTTCGAACGAATTCTGTTCCTTCGATCCTCGATTTTATGATTCCTTTATCTGAGATCCACGGATGGTAGAATCGTTAAATTTGTTAATATAGCGACGCTGCTCCTCGTACCACCGTAGTCGACACGGCTATAATCAAAGCCCCGCCCGGCAAGGGTTGTCCACGCTGTGGCGGCGTGGTGTTCGCCGCTGAACAAGTGCTCGCGAAGGGTCGCGAGTGGCACAGGAAGTGTTACAAGTGCCACGACTGCACCAAAACCCTCGACTCGATCATCGCATGCGACGGTCCCGACAAAGACGTCTACTGCAAGACTTGCTACGGGAAGAAATGGGGACCACACGGATACGGATTCGCCTGCGGCTCGGGATTCCTCCAGACCGACGGATTAACGTAAGTCACGAATCCTAAAATACTGAGAATTAAAGAAGATGAACCAATAGGACGACTGTTTTGAATGTTGGATTATTCTGTTCAGGGAGGAGGAAATCTCGGCCAATCGGCCGTTCTATAATCCTGACACGACGTCTATCAAGGCGCCAGCAGGTCAGGGTTGCCCCCGCTGCGGCGGCATGGTGTTCGCCGCTGAACAACAGCTGGCGAAAGGGACGATGTGGCATAAGAAGTGCTTCAACTGCGCCGAATGTCATCGGCCACTGGACTCGATGCTGGCTTGCGACGGGCCCGACAAGGAAATCCACTGCCGATCTTGCTACAGCAAGCTGTTCGGACCTAAAGGGTTCGGCTTTGGCCACGCACCGACTCTCGTGTCGACTAACGGGGATCACGCTCCCTCTTAGTGAGTATCTATCAATAAATAAAATCATCAGATGAATTGTCAGTCACGAGTAGATCGTAATTTGAAAATCCTTGCAAATCTTTTGAGGATTTTATCTATCGTAACTCTGGGAATATATTTCTGTTGGTTTTTTTTTTTAAATCGGTTAATTTAATTTCAGCATCGACTCGAAGCCGCAGTTGGGCCAGAAGCGAAACGACGGGCACGGATGCGCCCGTTGCGGCTACCCGGTGTATGCCGCAGAGCAGATGATCTCTAAGAATCGGCTGTGGCACAAGCGTTGCTTCAGCTGCGCCGAGTGTCACCGTTCGTTAGACTCGACGAATCTGAACGACGGCCCAGACGGTGATATCTACTGCCGCGGTTGCTACAACCGAAATTACGGGCCGAAGGGTGTCGGCTTTGGCATGGGCGCAGGCACCCTGACGATGGCTTAAGCTCCGTCACGCTCGAACACCAGTCTTATGAATATAAATATAAACGTAAATATAATTATATATAATTATACGCGCGGCTGAGGTGGGAGCCAATTGACATTGGATTCTGCGTTTATTCGCGGGTATAGGAATATGTATATGTATAGACGCCTGATTCCTCGACGAAACAAAAACTGACGAAGAACCACGCTGCTCCAAAAATTCGCGAACCATTTCAACTGCTATTCAAAACGACGAAATGCTGATACTTTCAATCGACGATTAACGAAGACTGCACACGGAGTGCGTTCGAACGACCACGATTCATCGAATCAACGAGTCAAGCTTTTATTACTTTTGTACGGATTCGCGGGACGGAAGCTCGGTCCCCCTTTTCCCGGGAGAATTTCGTGGCGAAGTCGGGCGAACCGGTCCTCTTGTTTTAATTTTTTTTTCTTCGCCGGGAAAAGGGAGCGGGCGTCGCAGAGAGAGTACAAAGGACTAAATACCTGTATCCGAACCTTGAATCAGGAGCAACGATTGTAAATTGACGACGAAAGTGACGAGCGAAGAAAGTTGATTATTTTCAATAAATGTATATTTCGAAAAAAGAGAACGAAAACGAAGTGAACGGGTGGGGGTGTTGGCCTGTGGTTTCTTTCTCGTGGGATATTCCGACATTCTCGACATTCCAGTTGCGCGAAAGGAAAACTCATCGTTTCCAACGAGGCCTCGCCACCGGAGATGCACGAGCACCGAAGCATTTATTATAGAAAAATATTGTTGTCGGCAGAGTCAACGACGTGCTCGCAAAAGTGAACGTTCTTCCAATTATTTATTATTATTATTGAATTTGAAAAACGAGGTTGACGACGTGCGCTTATTTCATATACTGATTACGGATACTACGAATAGTCGAAATCAGAAAGTATGACACGCGCGTTTCTCTTCTAATTCAGGGATTAATTCGACGATCGAGAAGCGATAAGTTTTCCTTGGAGCCTTGAAACAACGGGAGACCGGCTTTCGTTTTCTCACCTTCCATTCACTCTCTCGATCGCTCATAATTTTTCTCGTACTAGGGGACTAACATTATCCTTATTACGAATGGACCTTAATAAATCTTAAGCTAAATGTATAATCCTGTGAGTGTATATTAAATGGCCAATGATACACACGTCGGTGGAGAGCTACTGTCACTCGTTTCCTCACACGGGAATCAAATTGTTCCCGCTCGATGGATAAGTGTGATATAGTTTACGGTGTAAAACACTAATCTTCTCTATATTTATAGCAACAACTGTACAGGTGTCATCGATATTCCCTCGTCAAACCATTCGCGTAATATCACTCGGACAAAAGTGCATAGCGAAACACTGTCCACTTCTCCCACGCTAAACTCAAGACCAATCGTCGCCACGGTGACTCTTCCATCTTTTCTACACCTGTTATCAACTTATCTTTAAACACGAAATCATTCCGGATTAAGACGGTTACGGCCACGTTCCTTTAAACTTCGCGTGCTGTGTTTATCGACTACCCATTCGTGTGCTTATTCAATGAGGATCTGCAGGACGGTACGTAGATATCGGTATCACTACCACTTCCAATTGTTATCAGTTTCTTTCGGAAACACTCACACTAACCACCAACACAAGTATAATCGAAGGTAAAAATAATCTAGCTTCCAGGAAGCGAAAACAGAAAAAGAACTTCAGTCAAGAAATTCAGAAACGATAAAACATGAACGAAACGTTCAAATCAAGTGATAAAATCAATCAGCTATTAAACAAAGA
Source organism: Ceratina calcarata (assembly GCF_001652005.2). NCBI lineage: Eukaryota > Metazoa > Arthropoda > Insecta > Hymenoptera > Apidae > Ceratina > Ceratina calcarata. The sequence goes on from NW_017156386.1 coordinate 51,471, forward strand.
TAAAATAAATCTAAAGAAATGAATAAAAAAAGTATAAAACCTGAACATCCGGTTTCGGCGCATTTCTATTTACACGAGTGTCCAAAGGGGTTGGGGCGGCGGTTTCTTAGTAGAGGTTGGCTGTCTTCAGCGGCAGGGGGTCCAGCAAGTACGGCGGTAGCGCGGCGGAAAAGGGCCTGGGGCTACAGGAACCCCAGGTCCCACCGCCGCCGTTGCTTCCTCGGGTATTCGGCGCGTTCACCTCCGCAGACGCGTCGCCGCCACTGCTGTGCTTCACGCTGACCAGGTTCGGGTTCGCGTTCGGTTTCACCTCGTTCGTAGACATCACGCTGTTGGATCCACCCGGCGGCGTCGCTGGACTTCTCGGCGAACGTCCTTCCGCTTTCACGTTGCCTGCCGTCACCGGACTTGAAGCACCGCTGTCCACCCCGATCCCGCTTTGAGACGTCGACTTCTGTTGGGCCAGCCTCTCCTGCTTCCGGAATTTCGCGCGTCTGTTCTGAAACCAGACCTGCAAGAAGACACACAAGAAGTTGCTTGACTGAAACTCAACAAATAATAGATGGTTCATGCATTTATCAGAAGAGTTAATATGGAGAACTTTTACAGTTTTTGTATCTATTTATCCTTCAGTTATTTCAACCTTAAAGAACAATGAACGTCGACGAATCTAGTATCCCAATTTCACTATCCGTAATCAATAAAACAGTGACTATGAGGAAAGTTTGGAAGGTATTCGAGCTAGGCGGTCCGTTAGGAAAAAAGCTTGTGTCCAGCTCGTCAGAGCGGAAACGTCGGAGCGCAGTCGTAATTGGCTCTAGTTGGCCAAATGAAATATTTAACGAATAAAATAAACGGAAAGCGGCGGTGACCTGCATGTTAAAGTAGCGGATTTATTTGCTCTACCGTTTATCTGACCAGCAAAGCTCCCACCCTCGTCTCCGCCGCCGGTGGCGACTGTCTCTCTCCGGTTTTCCCGTCGGTTCTTCTACGTGTGTACACGTGGGGATCCCACCCTCGACGATTTTCCAGGGGCGGCTACGCTCAGCCTCCCACGACTGGGTGGAAACCGAGGCAGCCCGGGTAGGGGAAAGGGGTTGGATTACGAGAGTCAGGGGCGCGGGACACCATGATGAACGTGATTGCCCTTTCCGGACGGCAAACACTGGTATTGGATTTTTATCAGCTGCTGCTACAGTGGCTGTTCTGTCTCTCCCTTCCTCTACCCTCCGCCCGGCACCCCCTGCCGCCCGTCCGTTCCTCTCTTTGCTGTTGTTCGACGATTCGGAGAAATTCGAGCAAACTCCACGGGAAACGTCGAACGCGTTTAAATCCTCCCGCTACCCTTCCGCTTCCGCTGATTAATCAGATGATCTCACGATCCCCTTTGTTACGACTTAACGTCTCCGGAATTTTTAACGCGGCATTTAAATCCTGGGAAAAATTTGCTTTCCTCCGATCCCGAATCGTTTGTCACAGCGTGTTTAACAACAGCCGTGAATGCTCGTAAAAATTTTTTACTCCCTTTAATACATAAATTTCTGAGATGTTTGAAATTTGTATTCACCGTCAGTCGAATCCAGATGTAAATGCTTGTAAAGAATTTGTTTTCGAGAGGAAAACAGAGGCTCGACGAAGATCAAGACGTTGACTTAACGGTGTTGTCTTATCTTATGGGGAAGCGTGTAACACGCGCGTAGCCGCGGGTAGTGGCAACACTAATAATTCGTATTTGGCCACGGACCAAACCCCGAAGAGACCGTAGCATGTGTGCCGTTGTTTGCCGAACGGACGGCGACGACGGCGTGAATTAGGGAGGCCACGGTCCCGGCGTTAATGTTAAATAAATACGCCGCGCCTAAATAAAATGCAACGAGCCGCGCTCGACAGATGTCCACCTCGTTTTGGATAAATATTTAAGCCTCGCTTTACTCGCTCCGTTGCCTCTACCCGCTGACAATCAGCTCCTGCTAGCATTTTCAGAATTAATTCACGCACAAGCATTAGCAAAAGCATAATCATTCATAATTCACCAATTTTACTGATTCTTTTTTTTTCCCACCGGTGATGTAAGAAGAATGTTGTTAATTAGAGAAAGGAATGAGTATTAAGAATTGATTATGGCAGTGAAAGTAATCCAAGCCGAGGAGGGAACTTTTTCCGGTTATTAGAACTTCGACTCATAACGCTGATGGAAACTCCTTTATAATACAAGGATTATAATCATAGAGCGACGATTCCTTCGAACTTATTCAAGTTTTTAAACGAGAAGGGATTAGAGTTGCATGCCAACGTGAACAGACGGAGGTTCTGAACCTTATAGACACATCATTAGGGATTCCACGCTGGTAGAAAAGGGTTTACTCGTTCGATTAACTCCCCACACTGTGATTTGTACTGATTTCCACCTTCTGCACGGGTTCTCCAAAGGTTTAGCCTCGGGGGACTCGATACAAGCCTGACGGTGAACAGAATCACAAATAAATACTGATGTATAATTTTGACAAACAAGTAAGACGTGTTCCGAGGAACAGAGTTTGTTCGTGATGATCGCGATTGATAATACGACACGCGTTGGCTAAGGAAGTCGCCTTGCAACTGCGACTTCGCCCGTGGTAGCTCGACCTCCCAGAGCCGTTGGAGCAAACAAATATGCGTACATCTGCAGTGAATCAGCTCGTGCGAAACTCACGTCGAAATAGCATAGTAAATATCCCAATTTCAGGTCACAGTTTCCATTCACTGGCTTCTTCTATCATTTTATATAAATTTCCTATGAATTCCTATAATCGAGTAAAGAATTTCAATTAATTTTCCATCCATGAAGAATATGAATATACATTTTTAATTCTGATCCCTTTGTAAACGGGTGAAGTGAAAGATGCAATACGTGATCAGATTCCTTAGACCTCGTGAAAGATTCACGGACACGTCCAGGATTCTTTCAATGCGTCACATTAAGCGAGTTATAAGGATACCGGAAGCGTTGCTATCAATATCACAGGAAGTCGACGGAAACTTCTATCCGGTCCTATCACTTCCGTTTCACAAACTGCTTCCGCGGCGGCAGCGTTAAGCGAAGAGAAGGATAATAATAGACGATGTGCCTCGAATTTAGGGATTAGGTAATCGAATTACGCCAGTCAAGGACTCGTTAAAGCCATTAAATCAGATGTTCGATAATAGAATTGCAGCGAATGGTGATTGCCATACGCCTGGGAGGAATCTTCTTCAATTAGCCAAATAAGTTCTGCACGGTAACGCATTGCTCAGTTTGATTAAGAGACGCATTGTCCAGTGAATCATGGACAGATCTCGTCAACCGCGTTCCCACTTCCGTCTGACCACGATCTCACTGCCGTCGACCGTCGGAGAATCGACTCATTTAAAAGACGTCTCATCAATTGACGTAATTGTACATTGCGTTGAATATTTTTGCCGATTTGGTAAAACGATTGCACAGCTTCTTAACAGCAATTATTCAGTTTAATCTGAAGCGATAACTGCGCAGGCGAACTTGGAAGGAGTTCCAGGCGTGTTTGCTACAGCGAGGCGTCGGATGATACCCAGCAGGACAGTTTTTAATCACCGTAAGTGGATCTACATAGAACTCGCAATTACCAGGGTACACTCCGAGCATGGGCCCCTTGTGTATCAGCCACCCTCGTCGGCCTACCAGAGCCAGAATGTTTTCCCCATTTCGCCCCTTGCTGCCAGACCCCCGACGCTACCCTGCCAACGAGGATCCTTCCGTTGGAAACGTTATTGCCTTCCTCCTTTTTGATCCTTTTTATACCTTCATTTATCATTCATTCGTTCGTGCTGTTTTCCCACTGCGTCTTCAAGACACGTTAAACCGAGCAAATTGTATGAATACTAGATAATTGAACATTCTATTTAAAACTTGTCTCTCTGGTCGTTTTATAATTTCTGTGAAGATACACCGAAGACGTCCAGAAATACTATTTCTTTTGTTTTTTCTTTCCTGTTGCCACGTTTTAATCAAACAATCCTGTTTCTTCTCCACTTCGATATTTTCCAACTATATATTTTCCTTCTCCTCTTTCAAACAGTGCCTCTTCTCACCGACGAGAAGGACTCTTCATCAGAGACGTCCCCGGTCACCCCCACTGGAATTGACCTTCCGCTTCCCGTGACGGTGCTCGACCGTGTCCCACGGGTGAAAGAAATTCATGTTGATTTTCTGGGATTCTCCCAAGGCTGTCTGACTTCAAATTGCTCGATCCCTTTCCATAAAAGCCTTCGTACAATTCTTCGTTCAAAAATTTAAAAAAAAAATAGTTACTCGCAAAATTACATCTTCAAATTAATTGAAATATTTTAGTAAACTTCAACCTTTTTCTTGTGCTTTTTACTAATCCATTTTGTTCCTTGCATTTGTTCATCCAAAAATTGTTTCAGGAAAACGATATTTCGTAATCGATTCAATTGGACGAATTTCTCCTGTAACTACATTCCAACAAACCCCAAAAGCCTCAAGCCACTCGAAACAATTTCACCATAGGATTAATCGGGGATCGTTCCACTTCTTTCAATTGGATTCAGACCCTTATCTCTAGTAAGGGTTCGATGATTGTTGGTGGAGCAACACCAGCCCGGCTCACCCTCTGCCAGGTTCCATTCTACGTACCATTGATGACACCCGTGGCAGGGTGTCGTGTCGCGTGCCGGCACGCTCCACTGTTCTGAGTCACACGTCATTCCGTATGAATTACAACTCCATTAACGTTCTAGGCAACCTGCGAGCATACATAATGCCGCGCTCCTCGACTAACATGTTGATTTATACCGAGCCTCGAAAGAAGGGATGCGTCCCGAACTGATTGAACTCTTCTGATCAACTTCTTCGCAAACGTGGAATTTAATGAGCACATTTATGGAAGACGTTTTCAGGGTAATTTAATCAGAATTCTAAATGCGATACCAGATGATAAATTATCTGATTGTAATTGTAGATATACCAGGTAATGGAAATTCATGGCTTTCAGTTAAATGTAGAAGCCATATATAATTCATTAAATAATTGAATTATAGATTTGCAGAATGATTTGATTACAACTGTATTTAATTGTGTAGAAGTAATTCTGGTAATGAGAAAATTGAATAAAAGTTTTAGGATTATAACTATATTTAGTTGTGTAAAAGAAATTTTGGTAATGGGAGGAATGAATAAAAGTTTGAGGTACCTCAGTGCTGGACCTGAGGCCACGAGTAAGGGAAGATTGAAACTGACAAAGCGTTACCCTCCTTGGAAATGGCGGTCGGTTCGTGACGCCGCAAACTACTAGAAAATTGATAGTAACTTCGAGCTTAATTATCATACACCTCCTCTACGATTCCGACCAGTATTTTCCATCCGTACAAAGACAAAACTAAAACCCGATACTCGGATACTTGTATCATTAACAACAAACCAATTTTTAATCATCGATAATTCGAGTTTATAGCAGGAACAGCCTGCGTATAATTATTTCGTACAGAGTCGTGTTCGAAAATAATTGTTTATTCCAAGCATATCTTCCATCGACGAAATTACATTTTCACGAATGTGTAATTTCCGGCCGTTTTCAGAATATGTTACTGGGCCATCGGTGATTAGTGTTACCAGCAATAAACTTTCCGGCTAACTGGATTTACTGCAATGGCAATAAGCGTCAAAAGTGAACCAACCTTCGCAATTAGCCAAACACATTTCGATATTAAAATTATCCTACGTATTAGAACTTGTTTCAAACAGAAAACGAAACTATTTCTGA
>NW_017156386.1:58628-71750 GCF_001652005.2 Ceratina calcarata
TTCCATAGTTTGTAATCTTTAAGAGTGACGTCACAGTAAATCCAGAGGCAAAGTATTTTTTATCTGTTACTAGTTAATTTCATAGAAAAAACACCTTTCTACAAAATTCACAATACGATTCTAAAATCTTTAATCTCAAAAAACCGTAAATCGAAAGTAAACGATATCCGGTTATTTCCTTGCTTCCTATCTCCCAGCTGAACTTCATGCATCACGAATATCAGGATCACTTTGAAGATCCATAATTCAAGAAGATGTCTGGTTTTCAATCCAAAAATAACTTCGATAGACCCCGAACCTGTGCTTCCCACCCTCGATCCCTGCTCCTTATATAATACTAATCACGTTTGTCAATCAAGAATATTGCGTTCCATGAAAATGATAGCTACCTGCGAAACGGTTTAAATTTATTATACCATTCGGATCGAGGTGTCACTCGTGATTATGATACTATGAATGAAATTCCACTGACCCATGCGAAATTACCCTCGAACAGCACAGCAGGGCAACAACCGACTAGTAAACTTAGAGGTAGAAGGGAATTGCTTATGTGAGAGATGATGGGATCACTGAGAATGCAAAACACGGTTGATTGGGTCATAAATTTCACCGGTTCGATTCGTCCGACGGTAGCCGGCGAGAATCTCGCGCGCAAGAAGTTCTAGTTAATCCGTCACGGGCATTAGACGGTGTAATCCATCAAGCCGGTAGCGACTTGAGAGGTAGGTAACCGTGAAAACGAAAATGGGGCCTGTAATGCAATTATACGCCGTTCCACCATCGCCCTTGTCCCTCCGGCAACCATTTTACACGACGGAAGGGAGGACCGAAGTAAAACCTGCCTCTCCGCTCTCCTCCACTGAGATTTTTCTAATCATCGTAAAACGCGCATGTTTCTCTTTAGTTTTTCAACCAAAGATCAACGATTTTGTCAACTTTTCGGTCGGCCTTCTCTTTTAATCGAGACGCGAATCTTATAATGATTAAACTATAGATTTCGTGCATTTACAAAAAATTGCAGTTAATTGCAAATAGTGGAATGATAGAGTTTTCAATTATTTTGCATAAAACACTGCAGTTTATATCTACTTATAATTAAACGATGAAGAGCGATACAGTTTTCACTTACCTGGACCCGAGCTTCCGTCAAGTCGATCTTCATAGCGATTTCCTCTCTGGTGTAGATGTCCGGGTAGTGAGTCTCCTGGAAGGCACGCTCCAACTCCTTCAGCTGAGCCGACGTGAAGGTTGTTCGTATCCGACGTTGTTTCCTTTTCTCCGCCAGGCCGTCGTGCCCCGAATATGCCTTGTATCCTAATCCACCTGAAAAATCCAACAAGCAGAGAACTGTTAAACATTTACTGATATTAAAAACCAAAAGAAGATATTCTAGAAATCAATGATAGCGAAAGCACTTAAAATTCTCCAGGAACTTGAATGAACCTCTGAATCACGTCTATATTTCTGGTTAATAATGAATTAAGTAATTGAAAATTGATAGGTTTGGCCATGGTTGAATCCTTCATCCAGGGAGATTGATAAGGCATGAAGGAAATCAGTGTGGTCGGATTACTCGGGGCAGGAAGCAGCGTTTTGGAAGACTTCGGTGGCAGCTTATAGATTATAGAATATAGCGAGGATGGCTGGGATACCGAGCGACGTAACCATAGCAATAAGTGACGGAAGGAGAGGGCGAGAAAGAGTGAGAGTCAGAGGGGTTGAGTAAATGAGGGAGACGAAGAAAGAGAGGCAAGAATACGAACGGAGGAGAGAGACAGACGGAGGACGGGACATCCATTGATTTTCAGTGCCATCTTGTCGTCGTTTCCGCAGGAAATACCGTGGTGGTACGACTCGCGGAGACGCGACTTTCCCCTGAGAGAAGAAGGACCACCCTCAATTTTTTATAAAAGACGCTCCGCCTTCTTACTTCGATTGATAGTATTTTCTGACTGGGAATTTTAATCGGAATTTCCAATAGATTTATACAGTCCGTGAAGAATTACTAAGTGCCTTTGATTGAACCCTCAGGATTTTACTAATTTTAACGAATTGTTAAACCGGTAAGAGAATGTAGCTGGGAGTTAATCGAACTCTCAGTAGACTACGAAAAAAGTGACGAGAAGTTTGGTATTTTGGCAAATTCTTACTTCCTGTATAAAGAAACAAGCTACCCAAGTTTCACAACGAACGCAGTAATTCAGAAATTAATGATACATTCCTCAATTAATCAGAACCAAATGATTCAGAATTGCACTCGTAATTGAAAACATATGAAATGTCTCACTACCTTTTAAGTGAATATAAATAATTGTCGGAGCACTCACTTTGGAGATTGATGGCCGACGGGAAGATGGAAGCGGCGTGCCGATGGACCTCTTGAGATCTAGCGGCCATCACGGAGCAGGGTGTCGCGTGGGCCCCATGATGCGCGTGGGCATGAGAGTGGGTGGTGTGATGGGCCCCCAGCGGCGTGGTGCTTCCGGTACTCGCGGTTCCCGCGTTCCCCGGATAACCCGCGGCCCTCGCCGCCGTGTACCGATACGCGGCTTGGCTCATCTGCGAGCACGAGCTCAGGTCCCCGTAACCACACTGCATCTCACTAGCTGCGAGGGCACAGCTGGAAGCCTCGAAGCCGGCCGCTGCAGCAGCCGCCGCCTGGTTCAAGTAGGAATAATCCATGTCTTAAAAAGTGTTCCTCACGGCCCGGCGCAGGTAGCTCGACGATGACACCGCGAGAGCTTCTTATCTTCTCTTCATTGTGGTTCCCGGACGACACGTCGAGTCGAACTTCGATTTTCTATCCACTGAAACACACCGCTCGAGATCGATTAGACGAGGACCAACTTCGACGACACCGGGACACGTTTCACGGGGTTTCATCGGCTCGTTCAATCGCACATGTTGATCGGATCAGCCGCGGGGGGCCCGACGGGCCGTGGCCGCGACGACGCGTTCCTCCGGCGACCCGTTCAGTCAGCTGCTGCTACTGCAGCGTGTTTCTTCCTCGGAATCTCGGGTAATCGTTCGGGTTAATCGTCCCAGGGCTGGATCCCGCGACGGGGCAGCAATTCTCTCCGGCCGCGGATGAGAGAAGCTAAGGGACGCGGTCGGCAGCCCGATAGCGGCTTATGACGCGTAATCGGATCAGCGATATCAAATTATTGCGATTATAGCCGCGGATAGAAGGAAGTTTTTCGGCCCGCTTAAGAGAGCCCGACGACGACCGACTGGTGGGTCTCCTCAAAATCAAATGATAAGCTTAATTCAATAACTGACGGAGAGAGTGCACGCCGGGGGTGTGGTCCCGGTTGGCTCGAGCCGGAACGGGCTTGGTCACCTTCCGCAGCTGCCTCGACGGTGGTTGGTCGATCCCTCTGCCACCCTCGCCGTTGGATGAAGCCGTAGTCGCCGCCTACCGGTTCTCCTCCGTTTTCATCCCCCGAGCCACCCCCGGCGAACTCTCCCCAACAGCCATCAGCTCGAATGAACGCTATCATTCGATGATGCCGACCCTCTCTCCTCCGGTCTCGATTTTACGATCGATTCCGGAACAGGCCGTTTCCGCTGGACACCAGAGACAGCCGAACCAGCGTGTTTACCCTCGGCTCCTTCCAGCGTTCACGAAGATTCGACGGCTGATCCCTCGTTTTTGAATGAAGCCAAGATGATGGATTCGGTGGCTGGCCTGAATGAGTTGAACTTGGAGCTCAACATGCTGCTTATTACTTATTGATTTGCCTGATAGAGATAGAAGCGTGGTAATATAATAAAAAGAGTGGAAGAAGCCTCACATAAGAATTCAAATGGCACAAAGAGGACAAGAATGAGACGTCGTGAAACATCTTGACATTGTCAAGGCATTAAAAATATCCAACCTTCAGAGTACAGAGTTATATGCATAAAAGTAAATAGAAATGATACTTGCTCGAAAGCAACACACGTTCAAATCAATTTTCCTTTAGAATCACACTTACACCTCGCAGCGGACAGACCAAACGCCGCGGCCAGCTGGTAGCTGTAGTGTATGAAGTATGATTTATTCGGAGATAGAGAAATTACATGACTAAACGGGACGCGGGACAGGGGATCTTGGATAGGTAGTAGGAACCTGTGCGACACTTGTTCCGCACTTGTTCTCACGATGAGAGCAGTCCTGCCAGCTCGACCCTCTTCCCCGTGTCTCGTCCCGAGGGAATTCTCTTCCCGGCTACGCAACATCGAATCGCCTATAGTGTTGTGTATACTGAGAACACACAGGAACACTCCACCCTCATTGGCGTAGACTCTTCTTAAGCTGCACAAAAGAAACATAATTTTGAAAATAAATGAACAAAGGATAGACAAGCATTTGGAAGCTGCAGTGACGAATAAAACATTTGTACTATCGATTTAAAAAATATCATCGATATAGGAATTTTCATCACCGTTTGAACAAGTAGACTTCATAATTTTATATATTAAACGCATTCCTGCAGGTTTTATGAAATCGAGGTCTCACGAGTTTAATGAAATTTGGCGGGTGTCTACGCCGGTGGAGGCAACGCAAACAGGCGTAAGCGCGTGAATACACGCGCAGCCGGCGTTACGTCTTTTATATCAATACAGAGAGAACGTCAACCCCCCTTAGCGGTCTGATACATATGTCCTTGATTTGTCCGGAGAATAATATTCTCCAGGAAAGTTGATTAAATATTGGTTACTGATCTCGGGCCCTTCGCCCCCTGTCGCGTTCCCACCCCACCGGCCCCCGGACACCCGTAGGAATACTACAATTTCACATTTCCACGTCCCACGGAAAATCACACGTCCTCGCAAAGAAAGAAATTCATTTATCGCGACGATCACCCACTTACGATTTTCTATTGTTTAAAAACGGCACCACACGAACTGCGATCGTAACGGTCGAATGCAACATGCATTATCATTGTACTGCGCGTGAAATATCGAGCAAGTAATTTATACATTATATACGCGGTTGGAAACTGTTGATTAAAATGGGGCTGCAATTATTCGTTCGCCACTTTTCCAGCAGATTATTACGAGCTAATCCTGCTTATCGCGTAGCACGCGTCCCGTTAATCGCACCTTTGAGTGCTTAAAATGGCGTTGGAAAATTGCAGCTTTGTTCTACGTAGGTTATAAATGCGAAAAACATTGGACTGTATCGAATACGATATTTGATAAGGCTCACCGATCAGCACCGATGGAATGGCATGCTTCCCTGCTTCCTCCCGGCACGAGTTCACATAAATTATTAACGAAAACGAACGCATAATTACGCGAATGCACGAGACACTTCCAGGACTTTCGACGGACCGTTAATAAACCGCCTTCTTTTGCCGCCAATATGGACCACCACAGATGGCATACGAAACAGTTTAATCATTTTGCTAATTATGCTTAATGAATTGTAATCGTATCTATTTGACTGAATTTAATGAATAATTATAATAGAACTGTTTCTTTTAATAGAGAGAATTCGCGTAAATTGTTTTTAAATATAAATTATTAAATAGAAATTATACGGAATTTATTTTAAATACGTGACTACATTTGATTGGTGCCCACATTGTTCTTTGGCGGGAGAATGCTTTCGTGAGTATAGTGTGTGCATAGTGTGGAGGTGAAGGAAGTGTCAAACGGCTGTGATAGAAATATTGGTTTTTTATTGTAAATTTTATATGAAAGTTGTAATCTGATGACAAAAATCCAGTTGGAAAGAAATCTCAGCTGTTACAAGGTAAGTTTCGATACAATTTCAACCTGAAATCTTTTTAATGAGTAAATTCCATGGGGTGTGGCGAACGACGACAAGTGGCATTGTAATTACAACGAAAATTAGACGTTGAATTTAATTCGTACGTCGTATACAAAAATCATTGAATTATTTGTACGAGTGTATATTACAAGTGTCTTAGAACACAACAATGCAGTTTCAAATAAATAATACACTTGATTAATAAAAATAAAAGATACAATACGAATGATTACAGATTATGCTGATTCTTATATATTAATGATGTTAATTCTTGTCATTTATCTAAATATTCATCGTCTCGAAAAAGAACATAAATTTTCGTATGCTCGCCGAAGTGCAAGAACGGATTTATATTTAATTCAGCTTAAATGAACATTTCATTTTTTATAGTAAATCGTTGGGTTCTGTAGGCAAACATCGTGTTCTGAAAATGAGAAAAAGAGATTAAATCTGAAAATTATAGCAGTCCACATTATTGCTGATTACAATTACTTACCATAATTGTGTTGATAATTTAATTGTTCCCAATTAACCCTCCTTTTCTTATTGTCTACGCAATTGGTTACAAGATTATACTCAGGGTTTCTGATTTCCATTATATTCTGTTTCGGAACGTGAATCTCGCAAACATTTGAGGAAGGTTCCTTAACCAGAACCATTTTCGTGGGGTGCGAATATTCTTCGTGTGAAGCGTTAGGTACATTTGGCTTTACGTACAAAACTTTGTCCGATTCACAGGTCGGTACGAAGATAACTTCCTTGGCAGGTTCTTTGGGGCAAGATACCAAGCGATAATTGACGCTTGGGTCGATCACCTCCACGTTACATTTATTGTGCAAGTATATAGGAATCTTCTTAGTGTTTGAATCGTCGTTGAAAGCCAGGTATTTTATTGGTTGATGCTCGAGAAGCATAGCGTTCTCTCGCGACCTGACCTCGCGCTCCTTGATCAGCTTCAAGTTCTGCACGCCGTTCAGAATCCCGACGTCTTCTTGAGACAATCGTCCCTGTAACTGCCTCGTTCTATTATTATTCGAATACTCCTGCGCGTTACCATGCTTGCATTGGTCGAACACGACATAGCAAACATCATTACATGTATGATCACATTTATGCATTCCTCTTAACAAGTCCTCTTCGGGAATCGCCTGATTAATCGGTGCATTCTGGCCCTCGCGAAACTCCTGACTGCTGCTGCTGCAGTTCGGCTGCGACACTTCCGAGTTCTGCGAACGCTTGAACTCCCTGTAACAAGTCCCAGGTACCCTCTGACAGTTCCTGTGGACGTTACAAACGTTCTCATGCTCTCGAACGTTTTTCCTTATGACGCAAACGTTCTCACGCTCCGGAACATTTTTCCTTATGATGCAAACGTTCGGATTCTCTCTGCTCTCGCTGTTGACCACCCTGTTCATGTATAAAAACTGTCCTACGTTAATCGAGTCCTTCTTTGTCAACATCACTGTCTTCTGTACAGGATTGTTATTCTTCTGCGTGAAAATACTCTGATGAACCTGTGGCTTCTGTTTCGCTTTCCTATCTTTCATGAAACACTTATCGTCCTTGCGTGCGCTCGGCGACGCCTCTACGCAAGTCCGCGCGTTCTCAGGGTCGAACGCGAAATCCTCGGCCGCCTTCGATACCACAGGCGGAGTAAATACAACGTTCGCCGACATTTCGAATGACTTCGAAGAAAGGTCGAGTATATTCTGTCCGTCGTCAACCTCGTTCTTCCGCAACATAGTTGGGATATACTTCAGATTCTTCGGATTCATTTGGTACTTGTTCGTCTTCAAGTTTTGCACCCCAGAATACTTCTTTACTTTACTGTTTATCACGTGCTCGTGTGGGTTTTTCTCTTTTCTTATGTGTTTTCTATAAACAGGCTTGCTTTGTTCCGGCATGGGCGGAACAGGTTTATTTATTTCTTTCGTGTCCACTTCGAAGAACTTGAGATCGTTATTATTCCTTAAAATCGAAGAAATGCTGTGGTTCACATCAAGAGACGAACGGACGTTGTAACTTTCATTCGATTGCGGTTCGACCAAACTGTGCGAACTGGCGTCACGTATCTCCGAGGAATCGAATAAATTATTCTTATTTTTCAAAGTATCTGTTGTTGTTGTATCCTTGTACTTCTGATTTTGAACGTCTTCGGCCGTGAATAAGAAAGGATTGTTCAGCTTAGCTGCCGGTGAATAAAACGTACTGCTGCTGCTGCTGGTGCTGCATACAGGCGCATCGTCGTCTTTGAACACATCCCGCATAATTTGATAGCGGAACGACCGCGCGTAGGCGTTTCTCAACCTCTTCTTTACTTTCGTCAGCGGATCTGCAATCGTACAAAAATTAGGATCATAGAATTGCGAGAGGGGGGTTCCAGCAGTACCTTCGCCTGGGAACTTGAAATTGTTCTCCTCGAAATTCTCTCTGCTGATCGATTGACATAGTTCCTGGTATCTCTTCATCGCTGTATCGTAATACTCTCTGGAATCAATCCTGTGATTTGAAGATTTCGATAGGTCGGTAGCTCTCGGCTCTTCGGGCATCTTGCATTTGTTTCCTCTACAGATATTTATGTATCGTTGATTATATATTTTTATGTTTATTCTTCAATCATCGTAGATTCCCGATCAGATTTGAAGAACTTCATTTTTACCTGAGACCAGGGATGCCAGAATGTAGGATTTCTCCTCTTCCCGAGCTCTCCCCACTACCCCCACTACTGTATGCTGTTGTATGCTCAATGTACTCTCCCCACTCAGATATGACATTATCAGACATTTCCCCAATGATCATGGGTAACGTAAGTGGGGACAAAATAAAGTAGTCGGGAAGAGGAGAAATCCTACATTCTGGCATCCCTTCCTGAGACTCACCCATCCATTCTACCTAGAAAAGGACTTGTAGACTCATCACTGGAATATGGAATGAGGATATTTTTAGGATTAGGCTCCTTTTCGTTAGTATTCCCCACTACGATACTTCTGGAAATAAAGCAAACTTTTGGATCACGGCCAACTATTTCTCCGGTTCTACTTACTCTGATTTCGAGTCATAGCCATTCAGGAGTTTGCACATGTCCCCTTCTAAACGTGCGTTACCCGTGTCACCCATGGCTGGACTCGTTTGAGCTAACAATCAATTTTGATTAAATTCAGTCTCTTTTACATATAATTCAGACTCTTTTACAAATATTGAAATATAATTGCTTACACTTTCGTATCGCTTTTCCTAACGCGCCATTTCTGTATATCCCAGTTAACTGGAATAAAAATACAGTAATTAAAATTCATTTCATGTTTCCCTCTTTCTCTACTCTATAGCGATCTTTAATAATAATTACAGGTTTCGGAAGAATCCTGGTGGCCAAGTTCTTCATACTTTGCGGCTTCTTCGACTTCCTATCGATCTTCGTTTGCTTCTCCTGGAAGACGGATATTTCAAAAATAATTAGGACCAAGCATGGAAACGAAGGTAAAAAAAGATTGTTTATTATACATATTCTTTTCGAAGATCGTCGAAGCCTTCTACAAGCTTTACGAAATTACTCTGCTGCCGTTTTTTCTGAAAAATTCACACGCACTCGGAAATAAAAATCGTTCAAACTCTCTTCACATGCTCGCATTTAAAATAAACGGGAGGGTACAGTGTTAATATTATTAGTGTGTTTCGCTATTTCATTCGATTCATCGACAGACGCGACAATGTGCGTATAGACAATTCATTCAAACATTAAGAACAAGATTATATATGCTCTACATCTTACAAATAGAGATATTAAATTAATACTATATTAATTGATAAAATATTTAATGGCACGTGCCAATTAACCTAACAAACGTACAACAAATACATGCACAGATTGAAAATAATGTCACACACTTCTACATAGATTTGTGGACGAAAGTATCGGATATAAATTGGAATGGAAGGATAAATTTTAGATATGACTATTAAATTATAATGATTCCGCACCTTTTTCGGTTTTGATAGCCTCTGACGTATATCTATCAAATCCCTTTTACGTTTTCTCTTTTTCCTACGAACTTTCCGCTCCTCGCGTACTGTTTTTCTCCGTTCGTCGACGGAGGTATCACTGGCTGAGTCCTGACCCGATCTTTCCATTTTACAAAATAAAAATAAGACGAATATTGTGTGCACGAAAATACGAGTAGTATGAGCGTCTCAATGTTTATTTACCTCGCTTCTTATAGCAAATAATCACGTGTTACAATAAACGCAATAGTCTGTGTTCATCCAAGGGATGATCTTATTTAGAATTAATTAATCGAGCGAATACTAATAATAAGAATCTGACCATTTTTCAAGGTCTTTGCAAACGACTATTAACAAAGGATTGTATTAAATTAGATAACAGTAACAGAGGATTTTATTAAATTGAATATCGATTTTAAATGTAGGAGACGATTAGCTGAACGTATGGTAAAATATAGGAGATTGTCTGGTAACATAGACTGGTTTTGTCCAGTTTTGGCAAGTACAGAGAAAAACTCGGGTAAAAACGTCGTTGTAAACAAACATATAGTGCCCGGTCATTTAGTATCTCAGTCTCGCACGCAGGGTACAGACGTATATTCATTATCCGAGGCAGTACATAAAGCCCACGATTCATGTGAATCGTAAATTAATTAATTAGTTATACATATTGTTGTTATTTTTGCGTCATTAACAAAAGGTTTTACGGTTTAAAAAGTGAAAATGGTGAATAGATTCGTGGAACGGTGTTCAAATGTTGCGTTAGTCAAGTGAGGTGTTATATAAAATACTTTTCACTGTTAATAATTGTTAGTACGTATCCTTAACATCATTTTCATTCATACTTTTATTAAGCAAATGAGAGAATCGATATTTCGTGAGGTTAAATCGCGAGTAACTGAATTTTACTCTTTTATTAAACTCTCAACGAGCCACGAGTAGGACGCCATATTTATTCCGTTCGAGTCGCCGAATCCTGCAGTGAACGCGTCTTCCAATTGTTCACAGTTTTTACTGAATTAGTACTCTTTTTGTCCTTTGAATTCTTGATAATATTGTGTTTAGTGCAAGTATTAGAATCTGTGAATCGATCCTGAAATTTGAGATATCGACTCCCTCGCAAGAAATTACTGTTCACTCAGAAGGCTAATGGATCTTCACTTTGCACATCGAAAACTGCAAGGTAGTATTCACATTCTCGTTTCGTACTTACTTATTTCTCAGATTACAGCCTCAGAGATTCTATATTTGTAGATATTTCCTCTGCCGGTTCCAAATTATTGCAGGTTATATCGCACAAAGCACTTTTATGCACACGAGTTCCGCGAGGATTAATGCCGATTCATACATAAGTTCTATCACCGAACCTTAGAGTTACTGTAGATAGAGTAGGGAAGGCATAGGCTCGTGTACAGGTATGACGGTAGATACTGAAAGAAAATAGAAAGCCTCATGGAAAACCTCTTTCTATCTCTTCCTATCATGCGCTAGTAGAAAGCAGGGATCGCATAATTTTTCCTTCGACCGGAAAGTGGGGACGATGCGACCATGGTGGGGTTTGGTACTTGATGGGGGTATGCTAGGCATGGTCAGCGAAGGCGTATGAGGGGAATAGTAGTGGGACTCGAAAGACGGGCGGAAAAGAGGGGAAGTGAGCCGTGAGGGAAAAATTATGCGCACCCTGGACACTAATATTTATTTGTAACGTAAAGTTTATCTGTTCGGATAAATACAGTCTGACCATTGACTACAGCATTACAAACGAATGCTCTACCCTGTGCCCTCTAGGTACTAGACTATAGAATCATTTGCAGGATGATTAGGTATTGTTTTATACATCTTATATAAATATTCTTGTAATGAGAAGTTAAAGATTTGTTAAATAGGGTAAGATGCATGGAATGAACTTCTTGAGACAGCTTAAAATATTGTCTCAACGAAGTTTCCGTAGTGTAGTGGTTATCACGTGTGCTTCACACGCACAAGGTCCCCGGTTCGATCCCGGGCGGAAACAGTTTCTTTTTACATTTTGCGGTTTGTTTTAATACTGATACTTATATATTTTAATCTTGCATTTGAATCTATATCGAGAAACTGACCCTTAAGGAGGTTCTTCCGCTTACGGCAGACATGGGCAAAAGTGGCTCTCGAGAGCCATGGTGGCTATGGTGGGAATGCAATGCTTAACGCTATGTAACGTACAGACGCGTATCTACATTTACAAATAGTAGGGAGAGCGATTAGTATGGGTAAAAATGATTTGCCCATGCCTGCCGTAACCTTTACAACTGAGAGTACAGGAAAAAGCGTGTAAAAGCAGTTGTAAAGGCTAAGGTACTTAAGAGACCTTAAGAGTGCGTTTATGGCCGGTATTCAGAGTCATTGCTTATTCTTAAGATAGTCTTAAGCATTTGCTTAAGTCCCTGTTCCCTGTACAAGACAAGGACTAGAAATATGAGATATACAGGGATAGCAAATTCTTAAGACAATCTTAAGAATAAGTAACGACTCTGAATCCGGCCTATAAGAACCCATTTTTTATATTGATTTTTCTCGGATACTATATAGGCTTTGTAGGTTTATAGGGATTGTAGATTGATTCAAAATTTTAACAGGATATTCATTACACATTAACCATTGAATTTAAATAGTTTGCAAGATCTTTTTAATTTACACATTTCACGAACCTCCTTAAAATGTAATACCTGTGAAATTAGAGCATGTATCGTGAGAGTTATTGATCAATGAGAGAAGCAGCGTTTCTGCTTTATCTTCTACGAGTATCACTCAATTCTTTTATTACTTTTCTAAGTAACGTTTTATTTATCGTAACGCTCGACGTGGAAAAGCGTCCACAATTTTTCTATCGTTGGTTTTAAAGCTGAATTTGGAAATTCAGCTTGGTTGTTACAACCGTCGATAAGTTCGTGTACAGAATTGAAATCTGTGGCTCTCAGTTAGATGTCGGATGAATTCACTTTGCCAGAGAAGTATCTTTATTTTATACTACGAATCCCATACTTTTTATTCTCATTGTATTTATTTATTAACCAGGTTTTTTCTTATATGATTTAAATAGGCTTTCTATTAGAAAATTGCTTCAAGGCCTATCGATCATTTCTATTTCGTGCTGTGTGACTGTTTGTCGTATATTTTAAGACCGTTTTATCACTCACGCGCGTAATTACGGTGCGGGTTTACGAGGTCTGCGAGCCGATCTTAAATCGGGACTCGAATCGCACCACGAAACGAGCATATTCGATAGGATTACAACATCTACCCTCCCTACAGTTTACACTGTTTGTCCCAGATAAAATTAATCAATTTTCTGAACAGAAAAGTTTGTTAAAATTGTATTAAAC
>NW_017156386.1:73378-73966 GCF_001652005.2 Ceratina calcarata
TACTTGAAGAAGAATTACTTCCTTGGTATTTTCCAGAATTGCATAAATTATATGTTCAATCATAAAATTTTCATGCATGGTTGCAATTTGCTTGCACCTAAAGCTGCGAGGTTTACACAGTTTTACAAACTGTTCCCAACATTTTTGCGTGGCCGTGTTCTTTTTCACGAGTCGCGTCGACCTTTACGAAGTCTCGTAAACGTCGGGAGATTTATGGCAACGTGCCTCGAACGTTTGTACACGTAACGCAGAGACCACTTGCGAGCTCCCGAAGGAGATTTCTTCTCTACAATTTTTATTTAGTGCCATTCGTCGGAGATTTAAAACATTTTTTAAGTCATATTTCTTCTCCCACTATTATTCGGTCCCGTGCAACGTGCACGGAATTCTTGCAACGCTTGCGAGCCCCCTTCGGTTAGAATAGAAATAATTCTTTATTTATCGCGGCTATGATAAGTAACCTGCGATATTATTTGGGGTGACTGACATTTTTATGCCGACGAATGTAAAATGTTTATGCACAGGTAAAAATACCTCCTCGCTGTTCTCAGCGGAATTGAATGCAAGTTTCTTACCAAAACGTTTAAA
>NW_017156387.1:0-2834 GCF_001652005.2 Ceratina calcarata
TGCCTCTTGAGAACTCTTGAAGAAGGTGTATTTCAACGGAAACTATCCGAAAAACTAGTTGGTAAGCGGAATTCTGAGGGGTACTTAAATTATTGCATCGAATCAGTTTAAGGATGTATTGGCTATACAGTCAATCCCAAAAGTTTATGTACCTTAGAAAAACGCATTTCCTATAATTAAAAAGAAATCAGACGTAGGAAGAATAATGCTAATAATAAATAGCTACGTGCTAAAAAGTATAGAAGGAAATATTCAATTAAGTATTGACACTGACCGTACTTAAAATATCTATAATAACAATTATGATATGTTTTCGATTCTCTGTAACTGTTTCGGTCAAAACTGACATACAGGATGATCCCAAAAAAAAAGTTTGAGCCGATTCTTGAGGTATTTCTGAACAACAATTTCCTTTGGTAACATGCAAAATGAGCCATGGTTTTTAAATTATTAACGAAAAACACTGACCAATGAGAGCACGCGTAAGATTCGCGCCGAGCCGCGGGTAGGTTGGCTCGGATCGTGACGTTCGGTCGTGGCTCGCGCTCTTATTGGTCAGTGTTTTTTGTTAATAATTCAAAAACCATGCCTCATTTTGCATTTTGGCAAAGGAAATTGTTGTTCAGAAACACTTACAGAATCACCTTTCTTTGATTCTAACACTGGGTCACTCTGTATAACAGTTTGAAACACTTTCAGAATCTTTTCAAGCTCTAAAGGCCAGTTAAGCATTTGCTTAAGTCTCTGTTCCCTGTACAAGACAAGGACTGGAAATATGGGATAGACTGGGATAGCAAATTCTTAAGACGATCTTAAGAATAAGCAACGACTGTAAATACCGTTCCTAGTCCTTCTCATCGTTATAGTCAAAGCAGTAGTCATATTCTGCAGAATCTGAATAAACTTCTACTCTAGGAAATATATATTTCTTTTTTGTTTTACAGTCCTTTCACAAGAAAAGAGGGACGTAAGTAAGGTTTTGGATAGAACTTGCGTCTTCACAATCATTATACTTCTTCATATAAGAAGATATTTTAAGTAATGGTGGGTTCTTTATGAAGAACAAACAATGATCATATTCTTTGGAATCCAAATAAACTTCTGTTCAAAGAAAGATACACTGCTGTTTCTTTTCAACCCTTTCAGAAGCAATAAATGTCCCAATTTCTACTCACTGCTTTTCTTTTTCTATAATTACACATGTAATCTTAAGCCAATAAGTAGAAATTAGAACATTTACTATAGGGATAGTATAAAAGTAAAATCAGCGCAATTAATAGTCTTGCTTATATAAAAAGTGTTTTAAATAACGATTTTTATTATCATTTAATTACCCGATGTTAAACTGCAACATGTTAGTAAACCATCTTTATTCTCTCATTTCTCGGTGTGATAAAAAATCCTTAATAAATTCAATTCCTCCTCAATATATATAAATTGTACATAAAATTCACTTGACAATGTAAACGCACACCGTACGCCCCGGTTGCGAGGAGCCACGGGCAGATACGTATGCAAAATAATTACAATAATCGTCTCGGTTGTATTGCTAAATTAATAGGTAATATATTCGGTCGAAAAGTTGTGTAGTCGAAAAACGTTTCACGTGAGCGTGTTCAATTATGCTGTCGAGTTTCACGATGATCCCATTTTTATATACCATGTATATAAACCATTACGTCGTTTGTTTTTAAGAACTTCTGAGTAATGGCATATTGTGTCTGTCGAAATCGAGTGATGCTTAGAACGTCAGCGACACTCGCACATCGTTCGTTAATAATAAATTTCGATTAAAAAAATTACAAATACGTATATACAAAGTATACAGACGTAAGAAGACAATTTACGACTCGCCAATCACTGGTGTTAAAAGGATTTTCGACACGGATCGATAAAAAATGGTGGCATTCGTCTAATCACGTCGTTCTCTCGTCGCTCCCTAATCGTTTCACCCTATCAACGTACTCATAGAAATAACATATTAAAGGAAAGCTTCCGTTTACGAATATACAATGTAACAAGTATACAATCTTCGAATAGCAAAGACGCCGATTAGTAGTTCTGGTACCATCGACCTTTCCGCAAACGAGTCAACGATATATCATTCTTATACCGTATTTTTTTTTTTTTTTTACACAGTGTAATAAAAATATATTATGTCAATATTGAAATTGCTTACGATCCATAAATAAAAATCTGATGTTACGATATAACAATTTCATTAATACTTTCCATCCGATAAACTGAAACCTCTCTTTAAAATTAACAATTGTCTGGCCGCGGTGTGCGTCTTATATACGCGGTTCGCGCACATAATAAGGTAGTACGATAGTTACATTATATACATCCATCTCTACATTATGCACAATTTCGATTATGTGCAAATCATTTGGAAAGCTAAACGTCAGCGGACAAACGCGTTCGAATTGTCTCCGATTAGACCCCGGACCTTTAAGCGAAACCTAAACACAGGGATCTCGGAATTTATATGAAACGTTTCTTCAACTATTAGAAGCACTTGCGTTCTGTCAGACGTATAGTGGCTCATGCGAGTAGCAGCTTTTAAAATGGAATAAGTTTTTTTAATATTGGACCTAACGACTTCAACTTTCTTTGAGATATTTGGAGACTTCGTTTACAGTGTGCAATTATTATTATTATTAAGTACTTGGTTTACTGCCTCAATCAGGTGCAATAAATAAAAAATTGGAATTGCCATGAAAGGACTTTTAAGGACTAATAAGAATTTGAAACATTCCATTTATAGATAATATTATAGATATATATAAAATTATAGAAAAGCCAATAAGTCGAAATTGGGATGTGAACAAAAA
>NW_017156387.1:4036-11249 GCF_001652005.2 Ceratina calcarata
CATAGAAACTACACACAAAAATAAAAACTTATTTAGATTTTTACAAACGATACTTCAAATTCTTATTAAGCCCTCAATGAAGAAGTTGTAATATTCAGCACGTAGCATAAACTTTTCCTTATTCACATTTCTGCTAATCAGCATTTGCATAATTCCTTTTACATGATTTCATAGCATAAAAAGAGAGTCAGATCCCACAAAAGATTATGTAGTTTGATCCAACATTTAGAAAGCTGTTCCGTTTTATAAAATGCCTGATTACTTATGTAAGCCACTTTGTGTTATTGTAAGTTAGAACGTAGTCTGCATTTTAAGAAACGTGTCGATGTTACTACTGCTTAAACATCCGTGGTCTAACGATTTAAAACTACAGTCGATTTCGAATTGTCTACGAGAAAAGAAAAGTTTTCGGCAAGCGATCATTACGAACGACTGTACGTTTCGGAAAAATTATATCAAAATAGCCACCGTTAGATCTTATAACTTTGTTGTGACATCTATATTTTTTTAATTTTCCTTTTAAGTTCACACTAGAATATATACACATATACGTAAATATATGTATATATATTATAGATCAATTGTTTCTCTAGACTAGAATCAACCACGTACTAACATTACTTCCTAATACACGTAGATGCGTACAAGGTCTTTTTTTATTATTCCGGTTCTCCCCTGCGCTTCTTTCGACCTAAAGCTGAACGAAACTCTAACGTATAAAACACTGCAAATTATTTGTATGTACAACAACAACAATCGCAGTCGCTCGCAGAGGTATCCACGCTCCATGACTTAGTTAAAAACAATTACAGTGAAATCCAGGAATATTTGTACACATTTCGAAGTTGAATAACTTCTTTAATGCTAGACGTAACAATTTAATTCGTGTTCAAGTATTTACAGAGATTAATTTACTATCTAATATATAACAAAAAATATTTTAAAATTTTTATAAGTTAGATTTATGTAGAAAAAAGTAAAGGGCAGAATTTTTAAGTTTCTCATTCGATTCTAATAATAATTTAAAACATACTTTTTGTAGAGCTAAGAATGTTATATGCAGGTATAAAAATTCATCTGTGGGGGTCAGAAATAGATTTACAGAATTCTTCATCGATGAATTAATAAACGCAATTGTTAATAAATTTATATCTGATAGATTTGAACCTTTCCCCAGGTATTCCAGATGTTCTTAAGTTTTAAACGAATGTAAGAAAGAGAACAGAGGCTAGTCTCTTAGATAGTACTGAGCACGAGCCAGATTATAGTAGATACTCCTTCGTGTTTTGAATGTATCTGCAATTGTGTGCTTGCATGAAGCATTTCGTCTGAATTTTTTAACGCTATTGACATTACCATGATTAAATACTGATGAAATGGTTTTGACGATTTTCTGCCTAAAACTTAAGGGAGTTCTATCAATAATAGAATTAATAATGAGATTTTGATTAAATTTGGTATACTTCTGGTTTTTGAAAAGATGTTAAGTTTTTAAAGACTGAGAGTACTCAAGAAAACTTAAAAATATTATTTTTAAATATTTTATATTGCAGTTTATGAGAGAGTTCGCTGCTGTAATTCATTTATTTTGACCCTCATTTGAAAAATGATTTTCAATAGATATTTGACTTTTATTAAAAGAATTTCTATCAGTATCTAATTAAGTACTTCACCCTGTATGAATTTTTCTCATAAAACGCAATGTAAAACATGTAAGAATGAAACCTTTAATAACTGCTTTCTTAGGTACTTTAAGAATTTAACCGTCTTTTTAAAAGCTTTAGCTAGTGTACCAAATTCTATCAAAACTCAATTGTTAATTCTATTCTATAACTCCGAATACATCTTTCCACACATTCAACTTTTTCACTTCTTGACCGATTTTAATAAAACTCTGCGTTCATATAAAATCCTTAAATCTATAAAAAGCATATTCTGAATTTTTATTTGAAATCGATAATCGAAGTTCAAATAAAAAAAACATAAGAATTGCCTTTACTTTTTTCTTCTTAAATTCTACAGGAATTTTAAAAATTTTTTCTTACATAACACGTAATAAAATTATTTCTCTAAACGCCTAGACAAGAATTGATTCGTTAAAGTTTAGCAAAAAAGTACTTCAACTTTGAAATATGTACGAAAGTTCAGAGACTTCAATGCGTGTCTCAAAACGTAAAACGAAGTTCTTTCGAAACATCAGCCGGTAAAATATCTACGTACATAAATAAAATATAGAATGCGACGGATGGATTGCCCTTGCGAGGGACCGCTTAAACATTTGCCTCACTTTGTACAATATAAATTCCTGTGAACCGTTGCACTCTTATACAACACGTTTTAGATCTTCCACTTAGCGTATCGCTGATACTTTGGCTCGAGAAGCATTTTCAGTTGTTCGAATTCGTCGAGTTCATCGTCAAAATTAATATCATTCTCTTCGATATATCTTCGCCTTTCCTCGTTATCCACGCTCTCCCCTTCAACAAATTGCAATTCACCATCGTCCTCTTCCTCTCCCTCCTCTTCATCCATATTTTTACTTTGTGCTACAAAAACCGTGTGAAACATTCTTACAAAGTAATTAAACAATTTCCTGTTATACAGCCTAGTTTTCGTTTCCTACTCTATTCAAAATGATTGCAGTAGATCCGAATCTCTACGTTTGCATGTTAGACGTGAGATGAAGTTATCAAGAAAACTGTTACGAATTTATATTAGCTATAGGAAGTATAATATGAAGCGAATGTATTTCTTTTTTAACAAGGATAATTAATATGACATGTGTCATTAGTCGAACAAGAGTTATTGCAAGCGAGACATAAGATAATGTTGAAATCAGCATAAATAAAAGTAGAAGCTTCGTTCCGAATCAACGTGTTCCGTCTCAATTCAACAGCGCATCGAACACGATGCAATGAATAATAATAATAATTATTATAATAATAATAATAAGCAGCGTGAAATCGCCTTAAAGCGTGAAACGATGATTAACAGTCGCCGTGATATACCTCGCAATCCACCGAAAACAAATTTAAATGTACATTATAAATCCTTCTGTGATCACCGATACTCGCAACTTGTTTAAGCTCCACTCACCTGGTTGCACGGATTACCGGCGAAGTTTCAGCGATATTCGCACTCGGATCGGACGCGACGGTCAGCGAAACGGAATCGGCGACGATCGTGTTCGCAGCTGCCGTCGAGGTGCAGACGATCGCGTTCAAACATTGACAAGCGTCGGCCTCCTCGTCCGAATTCGTGCACTGCGAGCGTTGAGCAAAGTTACCGAGCGCACGAGGGGCCTCGTTCTTTATCGAATGTACAGGTACTGAAACGACCCCGCGGGAATCACCGCTCTCCTCTAACTCTGTCACATCGTCCGACTGAGGTATCTGAGAAAGATCGCAGAACAGAGTCCTCACTTTGGCGTTGTTCGGCCAGCAACCGCTAATCGAGATTCTCTTCACCGGAGTCCCGTTGATAGAAATCCGCGACACGCGATTGATAAAATTGCTGAGCAACAGCTTGTTCATGTCGCCGATTCTCGGCAGAGGCAACACGACGCTTACGTTGCTACCCCTTCTGTCTTTTGTAACGCACGCCACGTTAGATATCTCTGCTTCGCTTCGACTATTTACAACGTCGTTTCTATTTACACGTGGCGAATCCTCCGCCTGTAAATCGTCCATATAAACATCTTTATCACCGCCGGTACTACACGTTCTGGTAACTTGGCTATTTAAACGATCCGGGCCGACGTAACAATCGGTAGATCTCTTATTTACACGTTTCCTCTCGCTGCATGCGAAACACGCCGCGTTCCGACACGCGCCTCTTCCTCCTGTATTATTTACAGTAAAAGCAGAATCGTCCTCCTTTGTACTTAAGTTTAATATTAAATTGTGCATCCTCGAGTCGTCGCCGTACGCTATACTACACGACAACGAGTTGCTATCACTAGTAAAGTTAATACTGTCTGTTGAACCTTGAACGTGATCAGGATCCGCCGTATCCCTCTGTACATCGTTTCTAGCTGCTCTGTAGGCAGAGTATTCAGGTATACCTAGCAGTTTAGGTACAGGTACGATCGTGTTACTATTCGGGACGTGCGTCAATAAGTTATCGTTTACTAGCTTCGAACAGGTGTCGATTATGTTCGAGACAATACAGTTGGCGGCCAACACCACGTCCTTGTTAGTAACACCAGCAGGAAGTTTTGATTTCATGCCCTCGGGCAATCGCTTGTCCAAAGCTGGAACGTCGAAGCTCTCTTCGATGTTCTTCTCCTCGGTACGCTCTCTCTCTTTCCCTTCATCGTTGTCCTTCTCGAGGGAAGGGCTCGTCTCTTTGATGCAAGGTTTCTCGTCGCTGCCGGGAGCGCTCAACTGCTGCCCCTCGACCCTGAACGACGGTATTATATTCGCCAAACTCTGCAAGCTTGGCAGCTGCGAGACGTTGAAGAACTTCGACTTCTTCTCCTCGGTCTCGCGGCTATAAATCCGGTCCCTCTTGTCTTTTATATAATAATGGAATTTGTCGCCGAGCGTCATCATGCTATTTATGCTACCCTGCAATGTGCTCTTGCTCTTCAATTGGTTGATCGACACGGAATCGGAGAAGAAGCAGCTAGAATGCTGGAACAGCGATAGCAACTTCCCCAGATTCGAACTGCTCTTCTGAATCGGGTCGTGTTTCACTTGCGACTCGACCTCGTCGCTTGTTACTTTCTTAACTGCGTCCACCTCCGTGTTTTCATCCACGGTTTTAATATCCGTCGTCGTCGTAGTCGTCGTCGTCGTCGCGACGATCTGACTCTCTTCCGCGGTAACGGAGGTCGCGTCCTCGTCGGACCGAACCGCGACGGACTCTTTCACGCGGTCGGTCGCCGTATTCGGAGGAGCGGACATGTCCGAAATTAGACGCTGATTCTCGTTAGTCTTTGTCGATTCGTCGGATACGTCGTCGTTGTCGTCGTCGTCGGCTTTTATTTTCGTATTTAGATCGATATCGGCCTCGGTGGTCGTGATTTTAGGTAACGATACGGTATTTGCTGATTCAACAACTGAAACACGAAATCTAGATGACCCACTTGCGGACGTGACACAGGCAGGTGATGATAGAACAACTGATGACGAAGTAGTAGAAGATGTCGAGGAGCAGTCTGTCGGGCGCAACGTTTCCGGCACGCGGGACACCACGAACCGGCTTCGCGAGGGGCTTAGTATCGGACTGGCTACGGGTGATGATGCGGGACTGGGGGCTGGTGAACGAAGGCGACCCCCGTTGACACGTTTCGGTTCGAGCATAGATCTCTCATCTTTCCCCGACGAGATCATGGATGATGGAGAGCATGGCAGTGTTTGACATGTGAGCGAGATTTTACGGGAGGTTGTACTACAGAATCGGCTATGATAGGAATTATCGAAACCTTCGTTAGTCTCTTCTAACGCGCGATTTTGCTCGTTTTCCAAACAACTGCTCCGTATTTCGGCTAGTAGCTGCGTGTACTTTGGCAAGATCTCGGTCCAACGGTCCTACGTTAAACAGATAGCACGTGAGAGTAAATCAAAACACAAACGATTACAGTAGAACCTCTGTTGTATGAACATCCATTATGTAATTATGTTATCTATCACTTGAACGTTCTATTATTTGAATACTGTGTTTCTTATTATAATAATGTCTGTGAATATACTAGCTGTTTTTATATTTGTATATTTATTTGGCTGAGGCAAAACTTATAATCATTTGGTATCATATCAGAATAATATATTTGGAACATTATATGAAGGAATGAAAAATGAATTATTAGCATTTTTCATAAATGAATAAAGATAATCGAAATTAGATCATGTTTGGTGCCATTTTAATCAACAGAATTTCAGGAATATGATGAAAGAGAGAAAGGTTGTGTAGAGAATAGATGCTCGATATTTTTTTCATAAGACGGGTTTTCTCCCAGAAATATTTCTCAAGATTCTGGACCATTTAAATCTTTCCATTCATAATTTATATCAGATAAAAATTCATGAGGTTCGCAAATTTTCATGACAATATAAGATAAATGTGACCCTTCGTTCTCGGCAATTTCACATTTATCGAAATAACACTATACAGGGTGTTCGGTAACTGATGGTATATCCGAAAAGGGGGAGATTTTACATGAAAGCATAGAGAAGTAGAAAATATAGAATAAAATTTCTTTCATGTGTAACTTTGTTTTCAAGAAAATCGACTTTGAATTGTGTATTCTGAAGAAATCACAAGTTTCGAATTAAAAGAAAAGATTATTGTAGCCTTTCATACATTAAAACCACAGAATACGTTCGAAAGCGTTCATAGAAATTTAATTAGAAGAGCAGAATTATGTATCCCGCAGAATAGGCAACATTCTCAGCAATTTCTGTAATAATAAACTTTATGATTACTTCAACATCCTATTTCATTGCATTTTCCTAATTTTTCGGTATGATAAAAATAAACTTAAACTGCGATAATGATCCATCGAGACAATCTACAGTGAGATCCGTTATAAAGAGACATGATTAAGTGCACGCGTACCCGGCGAGAATTTTTATTCTGTATTTTCGACTTATTTTTTCATATACAATCGCCTCCTTTTCACTTGTACCACCAATTATCGAACAGCCTGTATATAAGAAATAATGTATGAACAAATTATGTTCGTTTTATTTAATTTTGTTTTAAACATACGTACAATTCTGGTGTTGCTTGTTGTTCTGCTATTTTAAATCGGATTAGTTCATACAATGGAAGTTCTACTGCATTATTATATTACTACTTACTATTTTCGCATCAGGCCTCTCGTCCAAATCTATTTTAGTAATACTTCGATTTTTTTTCATCGCTAAACTGAGCGCCTCCAATCCGAACAGCCGTACGTCATTATTTCGCAAATCTATCCTCTGAAAGTAACAAAATACGATGCGAAACGTCCTCGCTTATTTAACCGATCTATCATTTCGATATCTACTTGCAAAACTTGATTCGTCTCGATGATGTCGGACAGCGTGATGACTCCGTCGCAAGTTAAATCCGTCGACTGCATTCCCAATTGTAACAACACACGGTTCTTCTTCAACGCGTCTTTAATAGCAACTAACGTATCGTCAGTCAACAGATTTTTCCCAATGTTCAATGTCTCTAAAGTTTTACACAGTCCCTGTGTACATAAATACAAACATGTAAATAC
>NW_017156387.1:11974-16474 GCF_001652005.2 Ceratina calcarata
TTTAATTTTGTTTTAAACATACGTACAATTCTGGTGTTGCTTGTTGTTCTGCTATTTTAAATCGGATTAGTTCATACAATGGAAGTTCTACTGCATTATTATATTACTACTTACTATTTTCGCATCAGGCCTCTCGTCCAAATCTATTTTAGTAATACTTCGATTTTTTTTCATCGCTAAACTGAGCGCCTCCAATCCGAACAGCCGTACGTCATTATTTCGCAAATCTATCCTCTGAAAGTAACAAAATACGATGCGAAACGTCCTCGCTTATTTAACCGATCTATCATTTCGATATCTACTTGCAAAACTTGATTCGTCTCGATGATGTCGGACAGCGTGATGACTCCGTCGCAAGTTAAATCCGTCGACTGCATTCCCAATTGTAACAACACACGGTTCTTCTTCAACGCGTCTTTAATAGCAACTAACGTATCGTCAGTCAACAGATTTTTCCCAATGTTCAATGTCTCTAAAGTTTTACACAGTCCCTGTGTACATAAATACAAACATGTAAATACAGATTATTAAGAAAAATGGAAACTTAACAAACGACTGATATTACGTACTATGATGCGTGCAAAGGAAGGGCCAGATTTTTTTGTCAATTGATTATTCCATAATATCAATATGCTCAAGCCTTTCCCATCCTCATCCTCTTTTATTTGATTTATGAGACCCTCTAGAATATCCCGAACGCCGTCGTCTTGGATCACATTATTACTAAGAGAACATTATTAATCAGAAACTTAAAACGATTATTAAAATTTTTAATTATCCCATACCTAATATCGAGCAACTGTATATGATTGTTTAACCTAAGGAGAGAACCGAGCTGTATTGCATCGTATAAGTTCAGCCCGTTGTCAGCTAAGTAAAGTTCTCTTATCCCGGTATTCACTTTTAAAGCTGCAACTGTGAACGGAACACATTAACTCGATTTAAAAGATCGACCGAACCATTGCTTGTCTTTCTGGACATTTGAAATTTTGTCTGATAGAAAAAAAGTCTATCTATGTGAATAGAAGCAAGTTTACCATGCTCGTCTATTTAATATTTACGTCGTGTCTTTAATGATTTGTGGACCTTAACTAACAACTTCTAGGATCGGCGATTTTATAAAATTAAGAAGAAATTGTAAGTAAATAGGGCTAGCAAACTTTGATTTGCTTAATAAATACCTAGTGCGACGATACATCTTCCTGAAAGTCCACAATTTTCTAATTTAAGCACATGGAGTTGGCAGTTTAATCGTAAGTCACGACTCAATATATTCATGTATTGTTCGTTAAGAATTACATCCTTAGCTTCGAGATGTTCTAAACATCGGGTCTAGACAAATAATGATTACGTTAATAACAAGGCTCGATTTTTATGCCGGTTTAGTTGTTTCATTTCTAATCTTTCTCGCTCGTTCTACGTGCGATTCGACGAAAAAAAAAAAACAAAATAAATATAATCATCAATCGCGTATTAATGATTTTTGTTTTGTCTTTAGAGAATGCTTTGTTATACCTTTCTTATCATATTCGCGCATGCTTGCCAGCCGTGAATCCCAATGTCTTGATTAAGTGAAATATTCAACTGTTTCGCAGACTCATAATACTCTAACATATCAAATAATATCACAGAACTCTATAATTAAAAAACGACAAACGACATTTAATAAAGTTTCCAATTCGATCCGTGAGTCGTCGAGAATCGAAGGGGAATACCTCGTCGCTGAGAGATGTATCTTCTAAATCGACTTTGTTAAATTGGACTCTTTTGAAAATCTCTTCCAAGGGCTCCGCGTGGTTCACATCCAGAGTCTCCCCTTTCAAATTTAATTCCTCATTACGTAGCTCGAACGTAGACAAATTCTGCAATAACAATCGTCGTCGTTAATAGAACAGATTATAATTCATCAACAGGATCTCACCTCAAGTTGGTTCACGACTGTCGCCAGAGGTTCCGAGTTGTGTTTTAAACAGGACTCCTTGTACGCCGAGATTATGTCCTCGCGATTCGCATTTTCGGCTGCGAACAATTAATCAGGTGGTATGATTAATAAATAGAACGGGTTTAATCAACGTCACGATGTAAATGACTAACGAATGATGCTCGGAGATTACATACTCGACACCTAAAGCCGACAAGACTGTTGCTAAACGGTACAATATAACTTTGAAAATATCTCAGTTCATTGTTTCAT
This sequence comes from Ceratina calcarata, assembly GCF_001652005.2. NCBI lineage: Eukaryota > Metazoa > Arthropoda > Insecta > Hymenoptera > Apidae > Ceratina > Ceratina calcarata. The sequence continues at coordinate 14,169 of NW_017156387.1, forward strand.
ATAAATATAAATATAATAACGGTTTTCTTTCATTTTTGTTAACACGTTCGCTGCGGCGGTTCTCACTGGTGACTCACCAAGCTTTTCTTTTTTCATTTGTACCAACGACTTGACTCATTAATTAGTGTCTACATTTCCATTGAATGTTCACCTCTGTATCGCAACAAAGCAAGCTGATAAATTTGACCCTAGAAGCAGAGGATCAACAGGAAATCAACGTCTACGTACTTCTCTTACGAGCGCAGCCAAATATCTCACATTTTCATAAAACGTACGCACGTGTACAGAAAAAGAAAAACAAAATAAATAAATAATCAAATGCTCTTTTCCTGCGCCTAAGTACCATCAGCTTCCACGTTTTTTCTTTTTTCTTTCCACAGAGAACGTATTAATACAATAAAGCAAACAAAATGTTATAATTTACATAAAAACTCATGGTGATCACTGTGTTACCTTAAATTACTACAAAGGATTCACTTAATTTCCCTGTGACACTTTTAAACAGCCAAATGTGTTTAAAGAAAGTTATTTATTGTATAAAATACAATCTTTGATACATTTCGTTCTACTTAAATTAATCGGGATTCGTTTAAAAATTATCTCTAGACTAGCTTAAACGTTAATCGTATACGTTCGTACATAGTTCGATATTGCATCAATACTTATAATTAGTATATGGTCCACACATTGTGAAATCTTAAACGTTCTGCATTTGGCATGACCTATAAAAAAACGTAAGCCTACCACCGACACGCACAGAGCTGTGCAGGTGAATAATTACAGGAACTGTACAGGTGGATAGTACAAATTGATTACAAATATCACAGATGCTGTTGCTGAAACGTCTCGAGGGAATCTTTTACACGAATTACAATCGGAATTTACATTGCATCTCTTAATTAATTGTTAGGAACGTCTAAACTAACGTTTGCTTATATATACGTAAGAGAAACACTTATATACATGTACACGTAGTGAACAGAAGTTGTATAATAAAAAGTGTTGCAGCTTACAACGATAGTCAATCGATCGTGATCTTTATTCGGTCGATGGGAATATATAACAAACACTTACAGTAACTAATCTAGCCTAATGTCTATCGCTACAATACGTTTGCTTTTTTTAAGCAACTAGGTACAATCAGTTAGGTCCTCTCTCGCTTGGAACAGACTTCTTACGATTAATCTCGAGACACAAACAAGAAGGGGCTGATGTTCAAATATCGTGTTAAACGTCCCAAATCCTTCGCTGTTGCTAAACTAACATCACGAGAAACGAATGTACGTTCGAGTCGGTCGGGACTCGAGACACTAACACCGGGGGCCGTGCGCGAGGCTCGGCCAGTTAGACCCGCGTTTACACGTTGGGAGAGTACAGAATGAGAAAATGAATATAGAAGCTGATACGTGATAAAGCGTGTATCCTTACCGAGTTTCAATGGATTGGCCGGTTCCAGATATCCCGTAATCAAGTGATTGTCATTTGTTGGGAAACTCACGCGTCGCGGGAGCTTTTTTTTGCTTAACGCCAAGGAACTTCGTAGTTTCCTCCCGTCTATCAGGATGTACGGCGAGAGGGGCACGTTGCCCGTGCCGAACCGCGGCCTCCTCGTGGTGTGCGAGATCGTCCGCGGCGGCAGCTCCTCCGGGTCGACCTCGTCCGTCAAGGTCGTCAGCGAATTCTCGCAGGTTCGCGGCGCCGGACTCGCTCCCTCGCTCATGTTTCAACAGACCTCCAACATATCTTGCATGAACGAAATCCGCGCGGGCGATCACCACGCGTAGACACTAGGACACCCGCGCGCGATTCCCGTGCCGGACGCGAGTTATTCACCGTGTTTTCCAATTTTCCCAAATTTCCCTGAACGCACGCCACCGGAGCAAACTGGCAAACATCAGCTACTCGTATGTTACCGTCGCCATCTTCGTTTTACTGTCTAATAGTAGACGTCGATATATCTCGATCGTGCCTCGTCTGACTCTCGATTATCGAACACTGTCGATTTATGGATTTCCCTCCATTTTGTGAACCGTTTCAACTTCTCTCCTGTCATCTCAGTTTTCTAACTGGAAATTTATTTCGATTGCATTTGTGTACGAAATAAATGAGAAACGAATAGTTTTAAAGCTTAGAAAGTCATTTGTTGAAAGTTTGTGGATTTCATTTCTTCGATTCTAGTGGATAAAAATTGATAAAAATCTTTAGAAGTGTACTATTAACAGAGAGGAAATTTCCTCTTTGCTATTAAGGAGGTTCAGGGGTACTGATCTCTATATAACACTGGATAGCGTATACCCATAAGCTCC
>NW_017156387.1:17036-26372 GCF_001652005.2 Ceratina calcarata
CGAAATTGTGAAAAATATAAGAAAATTTTAATTTTCTCGAAATTTTGTCACGCGGTATCCCTTCAGATTTTTCAAACACTTCGTTTATTGCCAACAAGTGCTTTTCCAACATGCTCGAACGATCGGTTTAGCATCCGGAGACATTCATTACAAAACCGCGTGACGTTGTCGCGGTTTCCTCGCGCGTTAATGAGAGCGCACGCACGTTTCAATAGCTGGATCCCGCGATGCCGCGACGAGCATCGGCTGTGTAAAAAACACGGGGGACTTCCAGACAGAGTGAATAAGATTTGAAACGTGGCTGCGTTCTCGCCACGTTGTTACCGGCGACAAAGTTAGACGCTTTGAAATAGCGAAGGGGGACTCCCCCGACGAACGCGGCGAATGCCGTTTTCAGGGTTCACCAGTAAAATATTTATAGACAGACGTACTCTCATAAACGTGCGATAACAAAATTAATAGCAAACCGATACGCAAATGCGTGTCCGCAATTTTATTAATAAACGTCTATGAAATTCCGTTCATTCAAGACAGTTTATTAAAAACAGTATTGCATAAAATATTCAGCAGCTCCTAAATTCAACTGAACTTAAAACACAAACCACTGTTTACTTACTAATTTCATTGTAACGTACTATCTATAAATTTTATATCTGACTTCGATGGATTAAAATTCTGCTATAATTTAATCTGCTGATATTCACAATCCACAAATATCCAAACTCAAAAATGCAGGAGCATGGAACTAATTGATTAGGAGATAAAGAATGTATACAAATACATCGAATGACAAATTGGATTGCATATAAAAATTCAATTACCCAATTAACGTGTTACAAAATTCAAATGCATACGAAAATGCAATTAAGTAATTAAATCAATGCATGAAGAATGCAATTGCATACGAAATCTCAGTTATCTATTTCATTAGCCACACTGCAAATGTTATGACTCTTCTGTTCATAGACTCTCGCCTGAATTAAACAAGTCGATGTAAAACTGATTGTGAATATCCAAAGAGAAAATGCGATTACATCGTGAGTATTGAAACGGTATCAGGAGATCCGAGAGCACAGTGGGATCCCTTCTCGAGAAATATGTACCAGGTCGACGATTGTCTGGGGTGAAACCGGGTAAGAAAAAAGGGGGTGCAAAATTACGAGGCGGCAAGGAAACAAAGGGGGCTGAAATTTGATTCATCCCGCTCGACCCGACCGGCACAAAAGGCCAGACGCACACGGACGTAAACAGGCTGGGTTCACAGGCGACGGTAATCGTCGTTAACACCTGCAATTAACTTTGACGTGGCTGGAATGTGGGACGCGCGACCCAAATACACCCGCACTCTCCACCCCCGTGGAGAAAAACGAGCAATTTCTTTGCCAGATATCCTGGCCGTATAAAAGAAACCTCGCGGTTTCACAGTTTCGGCACTGGTTTAAACCGCGAATCTTCGTGGCAGATAAATCTTTAACGGCGTCGATTCGAAAAATGGAATATAAATTCTGATTTCCATCGCTCTTCGATAATGACGATTAATTTTATTCTACATTCTGTATTATTATTATTAAATTCTCAACGTTTCTTCATGAAAATTATTATTCAGTTCTCTCAGAAATATTACAACTTAAAACCTTCTGTTTTTGTTACTGGTATCTCCAACTACCGGACGCTCCTATCTCTCACTGATTACTATCTGATCTCCGTTTAGCCAGCTGATAACTTTTAACAGGCGCCTTGCCAAATCACCGCCACTAAATTCTTAAACTCAAACAATTGACTAAGTAGTTTTACCTCAGCATTTCGATCAAATCGATAGCTTACAGATATTATATTAGGACGGAGATGTTATAATAAACCGGAGATTGATCGCAGAACGAAATGTGCAAATCTGTGAACCGCTGCATTTACTCAGACGATCTTTTCCTAATAATCATTATATTTACTGAGAATTATTTTTCTGCAACGTGTTCCACGAACTTTGAACTCGTCTTTCGTTTTTGCGACGCCCTGTACGCGACGAGCTAAAGATAGACGTGCAAAGGGAAGTCGGAGTGCCGCGGCTTGTAATTCCTGCCTCCCATTCGCTCGACAATTTCTCTCGGATCGATTCCGCGTTTTATTCGGACAGGCCAATCACGATCAATCGTCCTCAATCGTGAATCACAATAATTAATTAGCACATCGAGATCAGTTCACAATTAGTATCGTACAACAGGAGATGACGATTATTATTAATCATGTGAATAATTATTGCAGTTTCGAACAAAAGGACAGAAGGTGTATACCTTGCAATAAAATCAGGGAAACTGATTGATACGGTGACCCAAATTAATATTTCAATATCGATGCAATTTCCCTAGCAAATTTGATTACTCAAACACGTTGTAATATGTTGAAATATAATAAGACATAATCTGTGACGTCTGAACGGTCTCTCGAGCAAGTCATAATAGGATGATATAAAATTGATCTGATTACTGGTAACAGGATCACCGAGCGACACTCCCTATTATTGGTTTTCACATTTAACTGATGTCCCGTCGAGCGGTCTAATTATTCTAATTTTGCTTATTGACTAATCTTGCAAGCTTCCTGTATTACCGAGTCAACAGTAAAATACACGAAGACTGAGTTAAAGATGACCTAACGGTGATTCAACTTGTATTCACGATTACCTGAGATTCTCTGTATAATCACTCCATTAATTTAACTGTGATTTAAAATGAACTGCGAGGGAAGTCGGTCTTAATTCAATACTGAATCCCAGTTACAAATTACGTTAATAATTGTTCATTAACTAAACGATAATTCACCGGATCAACGACTACTGATTAAAATTTCAATTTCTATATTAAATCGTCTTGAATCTCGATTATGATTACACAACATGAATATCTACAAATAAAATGTGCAATTGAATCGTAACTCGATTTACATACAGCAGAATTCGAAACACGTGGTCGGTGCTAAGTATTTCCACAAGGAATCAGCCTTGTTCATCAAATCAGAGGGATTTGCTTATAGATTAGCGTCAATGCAGGCTTAAACAGATGATTTATAATTCATTTGCGGCCGCCAAGGCGCCGTACGTCGTAACAAAAATGCAAATCCCTTCCATATGAACGATTGCATCATCGTCCATTATCATTCTGAACGGGTTCTCGGTACGCGCACAGTTTATATATAGGGAAATTTTGAGAATTTTAAAAGCGGTCGCGGTCTGGAAATTATGTCATCGGCATGGATCGACGCTAAAGAAACTGTTTTGCGTATCTATTCGCGGATCTGACGTTCATATAGGAAGGTGAATTCAACTGGTGAAACATCGGACAAAATCAAGACTGATTCATCTTGTCAAAAATGTGTTCGATTCTTCTCCCATAAAAATTGGAGTAAATAATTTCTCAGCAATATTTTTGTTCTTAAAAAATTTGGAAAATCTGTTGCACGTGGAATGTGGGAATTAATTTTGTAACATGAAACGTAATCAGTGTATAAAGAAATTTTGATTACTGCTAATGAAAGGGTTAATTGAAAGAAAAAATGTACGGGTTGGAATCTCGTGCGAATAATTAACAAAGACTGTTAGAAGGAATTGTCAGTGGAGCCGCGTTAATTATGGCCAATTCGTTAATTACCAACGTGGCTACTACTCTCGCTAACGAGGCGACGGCCAGGGTTACAACCTCGTCCTTCGACTCTCCTTTTTGATTTAGAAACTTTCGTTGAATTCGATCGAAGGAAAAAGGTCTCGCGATATTTTAACGACTGAACGAATCTAACGAAAAGCGAAGACACCAAGGAACGCTTGCTGGTCTTGGGAAAACCAGATTGGCAAAGATCGTTTATACTAACTATCGATGTTTGTACGTGCAGATAAAAAGTTTGCGACTAATCTAAATCGAGCGATTATGTCATGGCAACAAGTGAAAAGATGGTGACGCGGTACGTGCGTCGAGGATGAATGAAAATGCATATTCAACGTGGCGGGCAGCGCTAACCGTGTTCAATGAACGCGTCGTAACACTTATTGTTAGACGATAGCGACAGAGCAATGAAGTTTTCTAGCTCGAGCACGAGACTATATTTAGTGATGAGCCAACTGGTTCATAACGCATGGAAATCGATTCGAAATTTTTTCCATTTTACTTTTTCAGTAATCGTAAAAACTTGTAGTAAGTCACGGATCTGTTCCCTTGATTCACGCCTTGGTTATTTAAATTTCTAATTTACCTACTCGAAAAGTGATTTAATCCATCAGATAGAAATTCGTTGTATTAATTACTATTATATTTCCTGTCCTGAGAGTAATCCATGCTATTCCAATAATACTTAAAACACTATAAACATACTGACCTACTTACGACTCTGCAAATATGCAAATGCAAACCATACATTTAGAACATTGAAACTGATAATTGCTTCGCACATTTATGTACTTCCAGCAAAAGAAGATGAGAATTGTACAAGAAACGATATCTTGTAAGAACGCATATGAATATTCCCAAAGGATCAAAGGAATTCATTTGTAAGTTAAACTTGGTTGAAATATTATAATTTGTGTAAAGATCTGCAGTGTAGACGAGAGTGACTTAAAGTAAAACAGCCAACTACTCGATATAATCGTACGAGGCTATCAATTGACTGGTACGAAGATCGGATTTTTTATCTACTGTTCCAATTCGAGCTGCAAGAACCTGTCCGATTGTTCTTATCGAACGAGCTGGGTAACCTTGCTTCTCCATTCGATTTATCGCGGCAGCGAGACCGTTCGCTAATAACTCGAACGATTCTCGAATCCACGGTTTGTTTAACATACAAAAACGATACTTTAGTTCAATCCTTAAGGTTGAACGTTTCCTGACCATGCGAGGGAATCGATTCCAGACTGGCGACGTGGCTTCTGCATGGTTCATCGAGCCTCAAAGCTCTGATTTATGGCCACTGATAAGCCGGAATTTATTGATAGCAGAAAAAATAATCGTAAAAAATATCCAAACCAAAGTTTCGATCACCACCGACCATTCCAACGTATAAATAAAAAATAATTCTCAGTTTCTACATAATTTCTGTATTACAATAAAACTTGGTTCTACCAGAATATGCGAATGAATAAGGACTGAACTTCAAGTCTGTTTATACTGAAAGTGGAACAGTTCTGTTGACTGATAAGTGACACAATATCGTCGGAGACAAGTTAAACTCATGCGACGAACACGATTCTAGGGAAACCGTGCAACAATTTCCATCGGATGGACACTGGATGCAAGGATATCGTACGAGGGACTCGCCAACGCCTGATCAGACGTTTTCAAGTGGCAGGACCATGAATGGGGACTGATTAGAATGGCAGAGAGGGCTGTCGTTTCTCGAGAGCACTGGAGTACTTTGTAGGAACCCAGACTTTCGTCCAAAATTTTTGGCCAAGCCTCCGAATACTAATTTAGCTTTCGTCGATACTAGAATTAGAATGTCTCCCTATTCCAGTTGAAGAAACGTTCACCGTCACGAATGAATTTTATGAATGAAGCTGTTCAGTGTGTGAGCGATGGATCCAGGATTTTGTAAGCATTTAATTTTGCATTGAAATCGGCAAATGCGCCGACAGTGTCTGAATAAATAATAGAGAGAATGAGAAACTTTTAAAACTCGAAAAATCAGACGAGTGCCGCGGCTTACATAAGTCGTTCGTGGCGCTAATTAGACGCTCCCACTAAACGCGTTGCAACGCATTCTGTGTAAATAGAGAAGCGTTCGGTCGAGCCAGCGCGTTAGATAGGAGAAACGCGTCGCGAAGCGGATTCTTTCACCCGATCGCGCGACGCCGAGCGTGGAACAGAAGAGACGACGTCGACGGCACGTGTCGTGCGTTCAATTCCTACGGGCCGCGTGTAATTAACGGCGACGCACACCGACTCGTTATTTTTAATAACCGCGTTTCTAATTAAGATAAATCGAATCGCGCGACACGCGAGCTCCTCTCGTCTCGAGAGGAACCGTGCGCCCCTTTTTTGTGACCAACTTCCCAGGATTCCTATGAGACGCCCGCGCTGGTTAATTGAAAAAAGAAGGAGCAGCGGCAATCAGAATGTTCATCGTTGGGAAAATGAAGCGTTTGAAAAATTTTTAGATAAATATTTCTTTTATCGTTCAGACGTTCAAGTATCTGATCAATTTTTTAGACGTATCTCATTTTCTCATGAACTTATTAAAGTTTCCTGTGTATCGAATGAAATTTAGAGATATGCGAAATGACAGTGTAATTTAATGATTACACGAACGCGTCCACTTTTAACGGTGACGCAACGCGGATTCTAAAAATGCGAAAATCTAGAGGCGAAGTAGCCCCGGCGCATTCGGTATAAACGGCAGCCGTCGTAAATCCCGCGAGATCTCAAAGAGAATATTCTTTTTCATCTTTTTTCGACAACTCCCGATATCTTGTTTAAATCCCGGGTCGCAGTAAAACTGGCAGTAAACGCGCTAAAACTGTACAAATGTGTTCGTATCCCGATTCTCTATAAATCCATTGCCTGCCCTAAGCGATGTCTCGGTGTAAACGTACATTCTGATTGGTCGAATTTAGGAGAACACTGACTCAACGTGAGTCACCAGCAAAAAGACCGTGCTAAATGCTAATTTAATGGTCGATAAAAAATTTTTACGATCCTCAGAATGAGAATAGACTAAACACTGACGATTGCACGTTATCCTAAATGAAAACGATAATAGATGATAGATTAAATGCAATTCTCATCAGCCTATTTGAATCCCTAAAATTTTTTAATCAAACTAAGAAAGTAAGACTCGTTTGAAGAATGGGCTCAAAGGACTTCACATCAAATGGATGCGAGCTGCAGGCAAACGAATAAATTGCAGTTAAACCTGTTCGACAAAAGGCGAGAGAAATGGAAGCTGGCCATTTCTAAGCATTTCATAAATAAAAGTTCCTTTTCATCAGATGTAAAGGTTCGGGCCTGCATTATTCAAAGACCTATGAATCCGATATACCCGGCGCTCCTACCAAGATTGCCGTGACAAAACGCGCGCGTGCTAAGGAAGAAAATTCCGCGGGCAACAATACTGGAAACCCGTGAATCGAGAATAAACCGATACCCGGTCGCACCTGTGCTCCAATTTAACATGCGACTGTATCATAAAGATACACTATAACACTAAAGCAAATGGAATGTGTTCCGGATTAAGAATATATGTGTCCATAATTATGAAAGTGGTCTAAGTCAAAATTCATTTTTTTTTTCATTTTTACTTAGACCATTTTCATAATTATGAGCATATATCTCCTATTCATTTTTCTACATTTAATACAGACAAAATCTTGTCTAATTAACGATGGGACGTACTGATTAAAAATCTAGTTTTTAAGTAACCACCCAAAGTGGAACCAGCGTTGCAATAATTGAACAGAGTATCGACCGAGGGACTGATTCCTCCGTACAGGATACATTAATCAAAACAGCCGATAATAGACGCATCCGAACGAGAAATAATTAGCAGTTGCCCTGGTTCGGAACGTGCGCGTCTTTCCTTTTAACGGGGCCAGTAATTCATTGTTTAATAAGGCCAATCTTCGACTCCGATATTGACAAATTATTTACCGTTGCGTCACGTCCCAATTAACTAACTGACATAACATCTTCAATAATCGACCATAGATTTCGATACGTATAAAATACGTATAAATATAAAATGTACAGATCTCTGTATACAGAAAATGTGTATATTATAAAATACGCGTAGGGAGATTGTATACGCATGAAAAAGTTTAATCAGGACGTCTGCGAGAGCCTTGGCAACGCTGGTTCGCACTCTCGGAGAAGACGACACGGAGGGTGTATGCACCGTGTGACAAGTGGTTAAACAAAGAAGCGAAGCGTAAGATACGTCTCGTACGTGAGATTCGATGTCTCGAAACGATTTCGTGCTGGGAATAGTTAACTGCCACGATCTAACAGACCACTATGCACACCCATTCCCTCTTCCCTACGGATTCGACTCAACGATCTTTTAAGTCTCGGCTAATTTTAGCCCGTAGCCTAAGTTCCAGCGGCAAACACGTTTCACCTAATCCAGTTCGACTCTGACTGATAAAAAATGAAATAATAAAAACGTGTAAGATATCTAGATCGGATTGAACGTTCGTAGTTCAATGGTTTTATTCAAACGAACTATCTACTGAATTATTTGTGCGCTAATAAAAATGACAAAGGAATGAGACCTGAGAATGTGAGATAAAATTCCTAAGGAACGATCACTGGACTTTCTCAATGGTTGCATGCAACGATTTAACTCATCGTGATCGTTAAGGAATGCACAGTGCGAAGAACTGTCGATAATTTTGTTCGAATGAACAAGAAACGTGAATACTCGAACCTTTGCTAAATCAGAAGTGTGAGTCACGGATCAAAGGGAGTCGAACGCAGTCTGCGAGTGCGTGTCTTCCTTTTGGTCCGTTGGAGACGGACACGCGATGTTGGAAACCAGTTTCGACCCGCCCACACGTTCCAGAACGCGTTCTCTGCTCGCGACATCGAATCTTAATACCCGATACACGCGAGACCTCTTGTCCCTCGTTTTACGACAAAAGGGAACAACGAGCAACCGCCCACGATTGTAACGAGAAACAATTCAACATAATCAATTCTTGATATCCTTCAGATTAGAATGAAACCATCACGTTTACTCGTATATGAACAACGTTTATAATTCGTTTCTCGCTCATATCGTATTTGCAAATAAAGCGGATAATAAACCCTGTATTAAATTCCCAAGGAGTTAAAAATGAGTTTGGGCAAAGCTAATTTCTGCCAGGATAACGGTTCTAAATTTGTTTCTGCCGGAAGCCGGCCAATTCCGTAGGAAATCCTTCGCGAGATCGACTTCTTCTATAAATTCTAGGCGGTGGTGCACGGGAAGGGGTCGGAAATCCGCGAGAAATTCGAAAAACGGGCTGGCAGCAACCAATGCGGAAAAGGATCGATACGGTGGGCCGGTGAAAGGGACGCGCGAACACGTTATTTACCAGTGCATGCGTACCAGATGCACCGAACCCTCGGGATCCTACCTGTCCCGGCATCGAACTTACTTCGTTCCAAGCTAATAGCTACATCTCACACTTTCCCGAGTTCCATACAAAATTACTCACAACTAAATCAACACGCCTACTCGTTCTATAAATGTGTTTATGTGAAATACGTATGCATTATAAACGTCTATGCAATTCTAGGCCGACAATGTATACTACTTAAGGATGTATTGGCTATACAGTCAATCCCAAAAGCTTATGCACTTTAGAAACACATTTTTTAAAAA
>NW_017156387.1:27907-38418 GCF_001652005.2 Ceratina calcarata
GCACGTAGCTATTTATTATGAGCATTATTCTTCCGTCGTCTGATTTCTTTTTAATTATAGGAAATACGTTTTTCTAAGGTACATAAACTTTTGGGATTGACTGTATAGCCAATACATCCTTAATAAATACTTGTCCAAGAAGTATTCTTGAAACCATAAACGATATACGTGCAATCATGAATATATAATTCGATATAAAACTCGGCTATTGAGACTAGTACGATTTCAATTACGACATGCTGCGATGCTATTAGAAATTTTTCCAAGCACACTCGAAGAGGATTAAAACGCCGGTGCGTATGGGATTATGAGGAGATAGGGATTACATGAAAAATCGATTAAGCCAGTGGCCTGGACTCGTCCGGTCTAATCGGAGCTACAGATTTTTCATACGAGTCGTTCGATTGCGAAACGAACCTTGAAACGAACCGTGATGCGGGCAGCAGAGAGTGATCCTGACCTCTGCTATGCGGCCCAGGGAAAAAAGCAACAATTATGGGAGCGTCTGCTCCTCCCCTTCGAGAGGAATAACTATAATCTACGATCGAAGCTGTAATCGATCGGTAATGTCTGTAAAAGAGATAGTAAGAGGAATTCGTTATAGTAACTCGGATGATTGAGTCATCTAAGGAGGCTGTACCGATCTTCGGGTTGAGACAAAGGAATTACAGTTTGGGGCTGGAAATGCTGAGCCCGATGCTTCTGAGAACGACGATCTAGTATTCTAAATGAAGACACCTGGTCAATACAATAACTCTTAGGAATGTAATTTTGAATCTGAGATACAATGACTGAATCTCGTGCACTCGTAAAGTTCTCAATTTTCCCTGAGCCGAGTCAGCATCTTTTATTAGCTAGCACGATTTCACAGAAGCGGAGCATGGTCGTAAAGTTGTTGAAGGAAACATGTGTATCGTTAACCAAAGGGCAGATAAGGCTACGAGTACCTTATAAACAAGTTTAACGTAAACCCGACCAACGTTCCAACGATTAGATAATCGTTCTACAAGTTCTTCATTACGTTTGTTCAAATATAACATTGCCCTTTGATTTATGATTTAAGAGCGGTGGATAGAAAGCGAATTTACCTTCGTTCAGAGGGGGACCTGTTTTTATTGAGACAAGTACAGTTTTACGACGTTCAAGAAAAGACGATGATGCATAATATTATGTGGTTGACTGGATATTTAGATCATCTCAGTGTTCTCGTTTTCAGAACTGAGATCATTGGACTGAGGATTTTAATATCTTTCGTACGAACTATGTTCATATTTTACACTTCGTGGAACTTTGTACTTTCATGAAAATTACATAAAATCTGCGGTATATAAATCTACCCTCAGTAGATATAAATACGTTTGTTTTAATTGATACATCAGCTCGTTGCTGTAGTAGTTAATTCGTTAATAAGTGGTCCACGTTCGACTCATGTGAAACCGTTTAGTTTAGATAGTTACTGGAGTGTTGATCATCTATATTTACACGGTGAGTGACGGCTGTCATTTTCGGACAGCCTCACTCGTCCCATTAACAAATCATCAGATCAAAAATAGAGACTCAATTACTCTCTCTTAAAGACTCGTGAACCGAAACTGTTTCTTTGTCATTGAAACTGTTTAAGACTGTCAGGAAACGTCGCTTCCTGCGATCGGACGGAACAGGAATTCAGGCGATTTTAATTAGCAAATGAAACCTCTAAACAGAACGCCTCCCAGTCTAAACAAAGGGACCACTTCCCCGAACCGACACCAAGCGTTATCTCTTTATGATAAAGTCTAACAACGTGTTCCTCTCCTCCACAGAATTCAACTCTAATGAAGTGTACAAATGTTAATGAATGGCAAACATCGATGCAATTTTAGAATTATCCTTCCTTCAACATTTTCCAATTACATTTGGTCATAAAAATTTTATGTAAAATTCCAGTATGAAATTTAAATTGGAATTTCTTTTACGGATCAGAAATACGATATTACATGCATTCTTTATGACCTATGCATATTCAATTAAATTATAAATATATAAAATCAATCTGCTCTCTATCGTTCGACCACGTGCAAATAATGAATGACTTCCTATGAGTATTCATTATTAAATCTGTGTCGTACCTCATTCAACTAACGCTATAAGATATCTGAAACGTGTTTCAGCTTATTCGTTTAATTTGTTTGCCATCGATTAACATTTGTACATGAAACGAGTCCTTCGACTCCGGCTTTTCATGTAGTAGAAAATACATGAAATAATCAACGTTTGTTAGTGGAAAATCCTTGAACTCTAAAGCGTTTTGTAATCAATTCGCATTGGAATGAAAGAGAGGCTGTCCTTTTGGGCTCGCAGGAGGTAACGCGTGAAAAGTGGTCAGTGAAATCGGCTGTGAATCGACTCGCTTCTGGCGATAAGGCACTCGAGATTTGCACTCGTCGTCGCGAGGCACTCGAGCCGGCTCTCAGGGACAAGCGGCGCTCGCACGCCTCTCTGGAGGGCTCCAGAAAACCGAGGCTTGGCAATGAGAGAGAAATATCGATCCCACCCGAAATCTTTAATACGATTTCTGCGACATTGTAAATAATGAAAGACCTTGCACGACGCAGGGGCTCATCTCGGATTTTTCTCGAGTGTTAAGAAGCTTTGCGGGATTGCGCAACGCGTCCTGCTAGATTGGATTCACGGCTTTTCTCTCAAGACTTAGGATCTCTGATTTTCTAAAACTGGGATCCATCATCGGAATTTGATCGAATCCGAAATAGAACACGCAGTGGCACCGTGGAACATTGAACTTTACGACCGAGATCAGAACCGTTCAAGTCGACCGGAGGATCTTTGAAAAATGCACGATGTACTTTGCGAAATGAATCGCAATTGCCAGAGTTGCTGTCTCTCGTTCTAATTATATCGCTTATCAATCTCGTAGAAAATTTACAGAAACCAGAAAGAATATGAAACCTGACATTTTTGGTAAAGAAATTTAAAGAATGTCTTATGCAATGTTCTATTGTTAGGAATTTGACGTTGTCACCTTTCTTATCAATTTTAAGTCCACAAAAGTAGTTCAAGATTTACTACATACAATTTATAGCAGGGTTAAAGATTTACAATTTTTAAACGGAAGTTCAGATTAATGATAAATATTTTAAATTCCACGAGAATTATGAAACAACCAATAGGACACGAAATGGAGATTGTACATCAAATCAAAAGTTACTTTCCTCAAATCTCATACAATGTCCTATTGTTAGGAATGTTTTATCAAAATTCTTATCAGCCTCAAGACTCTTCCCAGTACATACTGCATCACACGGAGTAGCCTATCTCGTTTTACGTTTAGTGACTCAACTTAAAAAAATGTTTGGACGCGAGAAAAATTCCTTTCGCCACCGAATTAATTATTACTCTATTTTTGGTAACACCGCCGAGCCGGTGAGATAAGAGATAACAGAGAGAGAGAGAGAGCTGTGATAACGGGCAGAAAATAATTGTTACCTAATTGTTAATTTGCCCGACGCCGTTCGCAAGTTTTTATCAAAGTAGTTTACCGGTTTATATTGAGAAACTGCCTGATAATGGATACGGCCTTCTGCAAATTGCCGGCGAGAGGGAAAAAAAGATAGTGAAGGAGACCATCGACGGACAGTTGATGATAAATTCTTACGTATCGTGCATCGCCTAGCGTTTCCTTCGCCATTAATTACGGAATGAGAGTTAGTACCATGTCAATATAACAGAATAAATATCCATAGATGAAAACAGTATCCCAACAGCGAAATCAATGATACTTTGTACGCATTCTCTATTTTACAACAATGCCTATCCGGAACTAATTTAATTCATCTTTAATTACACGAATATAAAACGAAGATCGTGGTTCTTATGCATCAATCAAAGGAAAGTGTCACGACAAATAGAAATAGTCTTACTAAAAAGAGGGAACCTCGGTTCTGTTAAATTTTAAATAACTTTCTCAAATATATGCATCGCGTCAATCTTCATAAGAACAGGGAAAGTGAGTTATGCTTTCTCCTTGAATTCGGGCGGGAATTTTTGTCCGGTAAATTTAAGAGCAATACCAAGTCATCTGTGAAGCTAGACAGACATTGAATTAAAATGGTCTATTCCGAGGACAGTGGTTACGGTTCATCGGTAACTCGATTGTCTCCTAAGCCGAGGTTCCCCTTTAGACTTTCTCAGCGATCAGCTCGAAAATCTAATCTGTATTTCGAAATGCATCTACGAATTATTTTGTCTCTCACAATAAATTACAGAATCCATGTAGAAGATGAATTTGGATGTCCTTTAAATAATTTACTTCTCACATTCTGTCTGTTTTATAAATGTGTAAAATCTGTTGCATTAATCGTCGGTTCTCATCAATGATTAATACATCTCTGAGCTGCTGAACGTCCAATTCTATAAATACGTAGAATGCACGGTCTAAAATCTACTTAATTGTTCTGGCGAAGACTGGTTAGCCTACTGACTCCACGGATCTTGGACAGATTTCATGGGAATCGAAATGGAACGTCTGTTAGCCGTCAGAAGCCAATCTGATTGGAAAAGTATTTCTAAAATTACCCGAATTCCATTAATAACGAGCGTATGACATTTCGCTCGAACTCCATCCGTCAACCGGAACCATCGATCGAACATTCTAATTAAACCAAACGTCTAATTTCCTCGGGAGAAACCGCACAATCAAAAATGAAAAAGCCGGATCGCGATCGTGCATTTGTACGAGTACCGCAACTTTTCAAATTACGTCGCATCTCGATAGAAACCTAAAAAATCTTCAAGAAATCGCGGAGTATACCGGAAACGTTCACAGAAAGTTTTAACAGGTATTCAATAAAACCTGACAAATATTCCAATTTAGAAGTCATTAAACATCGTCGGAATTAAAACACGAGATGAATTTATACGATCGTAACGTTTCGTATACGATTATTCCTTGAAATATCAATTTTTATTTGTTCGCGCCGTTCCATCTGAACGTTTTGCAATACGTTCTAAATGGTGAACGGTGGTGAGACGGTCGTATCGCGCATTACCATATTTTTCATAAGGTACAAATCTTCGGAGCTTTTTCCCGGCCCTGGAAATGGCCAGCTGGACTTGTCCACCGGCCGAGAAAAAGATACAGCAAAAAGGTTTTTCACCTCGCCCTTTTTTCCCCCGTTCAAATTCGCGGCTAAGTCCGTTTGAATTGGACTCCGGTTTTTATTAAGACATTAAACGTGCAAATTAATGCGCTGTTTAAAAGCTTGAAACTGGCCGCGACGGTCAATCAATTTCGAAATAGTGAATTTTTAAAATACAACTATTGAACTATTTTATTTAGGTGAAAGACATCGATGATTAATTGAATAATTACGATACGCAGATTTACTGTGTATACTCGCGTCTGCAGAAATTTTGCAGACTGCCCTGAAGACCGAGTTTCGCGATGCTGGGTACCGTGAACAGATAACGCAATCATCCGCGAGTTATCACGCGATAATTCAATACATAGCACAGTGCGCGATCGTCAAAGACGCTCCCCCGCAAAATATTCCCGACAGATCTAAATCGATCGGTTTATGTCATCAATTAGACTTGCAAAAAGAGAAATGAATCCCGTTGCAGAATACCAAGGTTGCTAATTAGAAACTAATGAATCGATATAACGACATAATCGAGTATCACATATGTAAATGAAAGATAAACGTAAATAAATGAATGATTCAATGTCGATTTTACATCTGGTTAAAAGTAGCTCAACATTTCGGTGAGAAAGATGAATGATACGTCGGCAAACATTAAACTAAATATTGTAATACCATGTCAAATTAAATAAATGATGTAAGAATAGCTAATCGTGTCTGTGCAAAATGAATCAAAAACAAGTAGAATTTCTAAGTTATTATTAATTAAATGACTCCGTAAATGACGGAATTTGATTGATTTAACAAGGGATTCAAGAGGTATCGAAAATAACTTTCTCACGAAACAGTTTTCGAGAACCGGGATTTGCATTTAACACCAAAATAAGATCATTTCAACGAGGAATTATTTTTCTACTAATTTAGAGGAAGTCGCGGCTAAGCAAGCAAAAATTCTTGGATGACATTTCGACGGATTGGCAGTTTGCAAAGCTGACACCGAACCGAGAACTTGCCGGTGTGATCGGAATACGATCGGGCAACCGCGAATTACTTACTAGCATCGCGCGAATAATAATCAAGCCGCGAGCTTAACTATCTCTAGTTACTATATTTAATTATGACAAACTAAAATATTTTGCAACACCTCTCTCTGAACGATACTCCTTTACATAACAGAAATATTGCCGGCAAACGAGATTTCCTCAATCAAGAAAATTGTCTCAATACAATTTCATTCATTACATACAAATTATCCTCGATGATCTAACTACACTATTTGAATTTAATAATGAATCACTCCATTATCGCGCTCAACTACATTGAACGACAACATCGTTCGACTAATAGCCTTGTAAACTAATATACGTCTTTATCATTGTAGTATGCAAACTGTGTTAAAAAAGTGATTACGGTGACGTGATTTCCTGATAATCGTTACAGCGTAAGAGCCTACGGAATTGATTACAATAATTAATAAACTAGAATTTCAACAATACGCTTCATTTTCTAATCGCGATCTTCCTATCCTTGTCGTTCGAACTCTGAACTGAATTAGAATTTAATATTAATGTATCCTGCGATGTATTTGAGAAATAATACGTACGGAGTACGTGCAGTAAACAAACCGAAGGTGTAAAAAAAAAAGCAACGCGTGAGCAGCTCGGGTTGCCCCCAACCCCGAGCGTACCGAATTTGTTTTCAAGGACACGCGTGTTGCAACAACTCGAATAATTTACACGTACAAAAGTTGCACGTAAAATATTCTAAATCATCTGCTAATGTACATTATCATAAAACAGTTTGCTGTTAATTATTTCATTTACTACATATCATTTTTTTTAAGGATCTTTCGTACCGCTCGATCCACCGCCTATCTTACATGAATCATAATTTCGGCGTATTAGAAAAATGCCAGAAGGCAATTGTTTGCCATGTATTAAAGCTATCGAAGCGACAGATAAGGAACCGCGTCGTAAAGTATGCGAAAGATCTCTTATCGCTTTCCACGTAACACCGGTACGAGCCGAATAATCGCGGTGACTGAACTTTACCACTTTCGGCTGTTGCCAAAAATCCCGAGTAGCAACGTGCCAATTTGGCTCTCTCCGACTCTTAAACCGAGACATTTTCATCTCACCGAATCCACAGGTTGAGACTCTCGGTTTTTAATAAAATGCTTACACATGTACACGAAATATTGAAGTTGATTACGTATTACTTTTTGCTTTTAAACTCGCAGAGATTGCTTTGAGTTCAAGAGTCGTTTGGTAGAGCCTATACTGAACTTCGTATGTAGTTCAATTTGCAGATTTGATCGAATTAAGGGGGGATATCAATCGCGTGAATGAACTTTCGATATTGGCATTGATCATTTTATATTCAATGTCAAATTTATCGTGGTTGATCGCAGCGATTACGTACGATTCATTTAACCAGGTAACTGTTAACTTGCATTCCTATAATGCAAAAATGAACCTCGTTGCTTCTTCAATATGAAATTGATCGTGCTCGATCGGAACGTAATACCTACGTAAGTACTTGTAACATTACTCACTACTTGGCTACCATTAACTCGGATTTTTAAGAGACGAAGCTCGTCGCTTGAAGGGTTGAATTTACTCACTTGAGAAGCAGCGACGATGACAGAGGCCCCGAGCAGCGCCAGCAGCACCAAGGTGTAGTCCCTCATGGTTGGTCGCGTCCACTTGTTGGTCGAAATTCTCAGGTAAACCACTGTCGAACGAGCCGGTCAACGCATGGCCGGTGCCCCTCGGCTGCTGAATCCCTCACTCACTGGTCACTGCGGGCTGTTCTCGACGAACAAAAAAAATCGCGACGCTCTGAAGTCGACAACGCGGACCGGGCAACAACTGCGTACCGGTGTTCGGTAGCGTCTGAAAGGCCGTAGCGCGCCGGCAAGATAAAACTTTTTCAAAAGCCCGGCTGATTCTACCCTCTCCCCTCCGCGTACGGCCAGTTTCGGAACGGTTTCCTCTTTCTCCGTCGCTCGGACCCGTTCCGTCGCCCGGTGGAATCATAACAGCGTCCTTGTCGATGCGCGTTCCACGGCTGCCTGTCTCCCCACCACTCGGCCCCGCTCTGCTGTCCTCCTTCGCGGCGTCTTTGCTCTTTCCTCTTCGCGGTACCCCCACCTATCATTCCGCGGTTTCTCTGTCCTTCGCTTTGGGAAGAGGGCATACCCTTTGGGATCAACTAAGCTTATTTTCCTTTTAAAAATATCATTCTTATTACGATACGGAAACGATCAAAAATTAAATGTCGACGAGCGTAATTTGTTGGAAACAATTGCGATAAAATTGAATGAAAAGCCTTCGGTTTGAAATATGGCTTATTAAAGACAATTGCAATGGAATAGGTACAAATGAAATGCTTATTGTTGGAAATTCATGGAATTGAAGAGTGACTGAGAAAAAAGAGAAACGTGTTTCTCTCCTCCGACGCGGAGGATCTGTTGCTGAGCGCAACAGATGCGAGGGTGATCTTTTTTAAACGGGTCAACCTCGCCATCGCACGCGTTTCGTCCAACGAGACGCATCCTGGTCTCGTACAGACAGAGTAATTATAACGGCTAGCCAGACTAGCTTATTAAACATGACAGAATGCTATGGAAATCGTGTCGAATATGAAATACTCGGGCAATAGTAGAAATAATTGATATTTCTTTCGTTGACAAATAAAATAGCTATCAAAGATTGTACAAATATTTTGTAAGAGAAATCAAAATAAAAATTTCTTAGTCAGAAGTAATAGTAACTATTTTTCAAAGAATGTTAATCATTGTTTTGTCAATGATTAATATTCTTACTAAAACTATTAGTCGTGATTCGATCGAAGAACCTACAAACTTTCGATTCCAGGTAATCGAGTATACTAAGGAAAGTGAAGCACCCTTGATTGCCATGACCGAACGTTGGGAGCGCGTGGGGAATGATATAAACGCGGCAGAAAAATGTCCAAATAAATTTACAGAATATAAAGCAAACTCTCGTACGATTTATAGCCTGACAGCTGTATTCCTCGATCGCGTGTACCCTTCGGCAGTTTTTAGACTCTGCCTGACCCACTATTTTCGGACGTCTTAGTTTTTAACTGTTCCTACGAGACTCAGAATGCATATCGTTTGTTTTACACAAGAATAAAAAATTAACCTTTTCCTAAAAAATGATTATTGAGACATACAAGATTATACCTACACGAGGTCATACTTATACGAGGCCCTTGGCTCGCAATGAGTAAAAATGCTCACTACGAGTTCTTCGCTCTTCACAATCAGGATTATCTTCTTTAGCTCGCAGTAAGTGAAATAGCACTCACTACGAGTTCTTCGATGAGATGAATCAGAATTATGTCATTATTGACTCACACACGGATAAAAATTAAATCGATAGGAAAGAAATTCGCGAGAACATCGATCAATAGTCAATTGACTCAACACCTTACCAATTAATCTCTGACGAACCATGGATACCTGGTCTCCTTCTTTAATCTCTGATGAACCATGAGTACCTCGTCTCCTTCCTTTTCTGATGAAACGTGAATACCCGTCTGGTGATCCTGTTGACAGCACCGGTGCTCCAGGATGGCTAGAGGAACTGGGGCTCGGCCGGATTCTGAAATACACAAATACATATCATTGAAGTTCCACGATATAATTGATATTCGCGAAAATTCAGCCCCGTTTCTTTATTTCGACTCAATTCTTTTTAATCAAACGGGTCAAGGCTACGCTAACCGAGATTCGCGAGTATCTGCTGTGAAATAAATTGAGATATGTCATTCCAGTCATTTCACTCAGATAACATACGCACTTTATTTCACGATTTTTAATATTTCATCAATTTAACTGCTAATTAATTGCGATTAAAGTATTCGATGCATGCTCGAACGTAATACGAGAAGATTCGCGAACATCTGTCACGACAATAATTCACTTCACACAAATAATTACCCACCCTATTGCAAGATTCTTGTATTTTATCAACCAAAATGCTAATTAACGTCAATTATGCATGATCTGACGCGATACAATAAGATTAAGAAGGAGGAGAATTACCTTACTTTCCCGCGTAGTGACGAACATGTAATGGCGGACCGTTCAACTTTGTCCGGAATGTTCGGCGACTGACAATTTTCACGGATAAAAAGAATGCCGATTGATCGCCACCCGAAATTTATATACTAATTTGTTCCGCGATAAGAGTACGACAAGTTTTTCGTAATTTAAGACATTATTGCACATTTTTTTATAGAAAAATGTTAATATTAATCGCAACTTGCACGGAGGACACGAAACTTCTCTGAGACCTACCCCGCACTACGCGGAAACAGCGGACCAATCACAGTTGAGGATAG
>NW_017156387.1:38488-49847 GCF_001652005.2 Ceratina calcarata
TATAAGATTATTTTTTCATACTAATTATTCAACTTTCATTATTGTTATTATATAAAGTACATACAGTTATCTCGTTAAATTCATTGAAATGTTTATGGCTGTTAAAAAAAAATTATATATGCACGTGCAATCGCTGAGCGTGACTCGTTTGCAGCCCTTTACGCGAAAACGAAGGAGCTGAGGCGAAAGCGTTTGCTGGTCATCGAAGGATCCACGAGACACGAGCATTTAAAGGGCAGGTCTGCAGTTTGGGTCTTGCCGTCTACCTGATACACGTATACGGAAAAATTACGCGTGTAGTGGTACGTCGTTCAAATTACGCGCGCGGCTAGGTTCAAACTTTAAAGCTAAGACATAACAGCATGCTAGACTGGGTCTACGCTATGGGCGGAAAAATCCGCAAAATCTTACATCAAGACTTTTAGTTCCACTTTTCCTCACCGTACGCGCGGCGATCGAAATTCCGCAAATCTTACATCACTGCGCCGCACTGCACGGAAACAGCGGACCAATCACAGTTAAGTATAGATTGGACGCGCGAATTCAAACCGCGCTCGATACGTCGATCGATGATAGAAATTGATGTTTGCGATTTAAAATCGTCGTTAACGTAGAATATGACAATTCCTCTTAATATTTGAATGTTTCCAACATTATCGATTAAAAGTAAAAAGGTTACAGCTTGTTTGTAGCTGGAATTCGAACTACATTCTCCTTTGCTCGACCGATATTTCAGTTTCATAGTGTACACCTTAGGCTTCCGTTCCTAAGAGTGTTAATTGTATGAAAAATGGACGAAGTTGAAAAATTAGAGCACCTTTCGCTCGTTTCAAAAATATGTACGGAATTAGAGAATCATTTAGGACTAAACGACAAAGATTTAGGTAAGGCAATTTGATTTTAAACTGTGAAAAGGATATGGAAAGAATCCATAACCTATTCCCCTTTGTTGTCCAACATTTCGATCAGCTACTAACACCTTTCTTCGCGTTTTAAATAGCTGAATTCATAATTCACTTGGCGGAAGCGAATAACACCTTCGATAAGTTCAAGAAAGTACTCCTCGAAAATGGGGCAGAATTTTCGGTAAGTGTTTCAATTTTACTTTCCCTGTGCCTTGTCCAGTGCTTGCATTTAGTATTTCATTTTCTGTTTAGGAATCCTTCATGGCTAATTTACTCAGGATAATACAGCACATGAAACCTTCCAAGTCACACGAGAGAACAGACAAGACTACGGCTAAACAAGACGAACTGGCTCAGAAATTCCCTGCTCTGGCTATGCCAAACGATGGTCCAAAGCTGGCAGAGACCAAAGAACTGAAAGACGATGACATAGTGAACAATGTGATGGCAAGTTTGGAAGAACTAGCACCGTCCAAGCAAGGTGTGAAAGAAGAGAGTAAACCTTCAGAGAGCATTGATAAAAAGAGCAGACACTCCGATGACAGAAAGAGCAGAAGAAGCAGATCGAAAGAAAGGAGAAGGCACAGATCACGTTCGTCTAATCGCAAAGACAGACGACACAGATCTCGTTCGAGATCACGGGACCGATCTAGATCCAGGGACAGAAGACGGCACAGATCTCGCGATCGTAGGAGATCGAGATCGCGCGATAGAAAATCTCACAGGGATAAATATTCTAGATCCGAACGGTCTAGATCGCGATCCGCGGAGGAGCTTTCGATGGACCCAGAAGTAGGAAAGATTTATCCAGGGAAGGTCGCGAATATCGTACCATTCGGTTGTTTCGTTCAGTTGGAAGGCTTGAAACGAAGATGGGAAGGACTCGTTCATATTTCTCAATTGAGGAGAGAGGGAAGAGTCGCCAGTGCGAGCGACGTCGTGTCCAGAGGACAGAAAGTACTCGTAAAGGTTCTCAATATCGGTGGACAGAAGGTTTCCCTGAGCATGAAAGATGTCGATCAAGAAACAGGCACAGATCTGAATCCTGTGGTGGCTGTTACAAAGACTGAGGAAGACGAGAAGCATTTAAGAAATCCAGACAGGCCTACTTCGTTGTTAGAACTTCAAGGCAATTGGGACGAAGATGAAACATATTCGAGGAAACGTGTACAGAGATTGTCGTCTCCAGAGAAATGGGAGATCAAACAGATGCTCGCCGCTTCGTGCATCGACAGAAGCGAACTACCTGAATTCGACATGGAAACGGGAATTCTGCCGCGCGAAGATGACGAAGAGGAGGACGTTGAGATAGAATTAGTGGAAGAGGAACCACCGTTTCTGCATGGACACGGTCGAGCTCTGGGCGACCTGAGTCCGGTTCGCATAGTAAAAAATCCTGACGGTTCGTTGGCGCAAGCCGCGATGATGCAAAGCGCTTTGGCGAAAGAAAGAAGGGAACAGAAGATGTTACAGAGGGAACAAGAGATGGATTCTGTTCCTACAGGATTGAATAAAAATTGGATCGATCCTTTGCCAGAAGCTGAAAGCAGAACTCTAGCTGCGAACATGCGTGGCATTGGACTCCAGACTCAAGATTTACCTGAATGGAAGAAGCACGTGATAGGAGGAAAGAAATCATCGTTTGGAAAGAAAACGAATTTGACTCTCCTCGAGCAGCGTCAGAGTTTGCCAATATACAAACTCCGAGACGATCTAGTCAAGGCCGTGACCGATAATCAAATTCTAATTGTAATCGGAGAGACCGGCTCTGGAAAAACTACGCAGATCACGCAGTATCTAGCCGAGGCAGGATTCACAGCTCGCGGAAAGATCGGCTGCACCCAACCGAGGAGAGTAGCCGCGATGTCTGTTGCTAAACGAGTAGCAGAAGAGTTTGGTTGTCGTTTGGGTCAGGAGGTCGGTTACACGATCCGTTTCGAGGATTGTACGGGCCCGGAAACTAATATAAAATACATGACGGACGGTATGCTGCTACGAGAATGTTTGATGGATCTCGATTTGAAAACGTATTCCGTGATTATGTTGGACGAAGCGCATGAACGTACTATTCACACGGATGTTCTGTTCGGATTATTAAAGCAAGCCGTAGGACGGAGGCCAGACTTAAAGTTGATCGTAACCAGTGCTACTTTGGATGCGGTCAAATTTTCTCAGTACTTCTTCGAAGCGCCTATCTTCACGATTCCCGGAAGAACGTTCGAGGTCGAAGTGATGTACACGAAAGAACCGGAGACAGATTACTTAGACGCGGCACTGATCACGGTGATGCAGATACATTTAAGAGAACCACCAGGAGATATACTTCTCTTTTTAACTGGTCAGGAAGAAATCGACACGGCCTGCGAAATATTGTACGAACGTATGAAGTCTCTAGGACCCGACGTACCCGAATTAATTATTCTCCCTGTATACTCTGCCCTGCCTTCCGAGATGCAAACTAGAATATTCGAGCCTGCACCTCCTGGCTCCAGAAAAGTAGTAATAGCCACTAATATAGCCGAAACTAGTTTGACCATCGATGGAATTTATTACGTGGTCGATCCGGGATTCGTTAAACAGAAAGTGTATAATTCGAAAACGGGAATGGACAGTCTTATCGTGACGCCGATTAGCCAAGCAGCTGCGAAACAAAGATCGGGCAGAGCTGGCCGCACTGGCCCTGGCAAGTGTTACAGACTTTATACAGAGAGAGCGTACAGAGATGAAATGCTTCCGACGCCAGTACCGGAGATCCAACGTACAAATCTAGCAACTACTGTGTTGCAATTGAAAACTATGGGCATTAACGATTTATTGCACTTCGATTTCATGGACGCTCCGCCTGTGGAATCTTTGATCATGGCTCTGGAGTCTCTGCACAGTTTAAGCGCGTTGGATAACGAGGGTTTGCTGACTAGATTGGGTAGGAGGATGGCAGAGTTCCCTCTGGAGCCTAATTTATCTAAAATGCTCATCATGAGTGTACACCTTCAATGTTCCGACGAGATACTGACCATCGTTAGCATGCTGTCAGTTCAGAACGTCTTCTACAGGTAAGAATCGAATACACGGATCCGAGAAAATGAATTACGTATTTTTATTTTATTTAATTTTTCTTCAGACCGAAAGACAAACAGGCCTTGGCGGATCAAAAGAAAGCCAAATTCAATCAGCCTGAGGGAGATCATTTAACTCTGCTGGCCGTTTACAACTCGTGGAGAAATAATAAGTTTAGCAATGCGTGGTGCTACGAGAATTTCGTGCAGATCAGAACACTGAAACGAGCTCAGGATGTTCGTAAACAATTGTTGGGAATAATGGACAGACACAAATTGGACGTGGTGTCCGCTGGCAAGAACACCGTGCGAATTCAGAAAGCTGTTTGCTCGGGTTTCTTCAGAAACGCCGCGAAGAAGGATCCTCAAGAGGGTTACAGGACTTTGGTAGACAGTCAGGTTGTCTACATTCATCCCAGTAGCGCTTTGTTCAACAGGCAACCCGAATGGGTAAGTAAAATATATGTTTCGAAGTATGCTATTATGAAAACGTTCGTACAATGCAAGCTATTTAATTTTTCTATAGGTCATCTATCATGAATTGGTTCAGACGACGAAAGAATACATGAGGGAAGTGACTACGATCGATCCGAAATGGTTAGTGGAATTTGCCCCGGCGTTCTTCAAGTTCAGCGATCCGACCAAGCTGAGTAAATTTAAGAAGAATCAACGACTCGAACCGCTTTATAACAAGTACGAAGAGCCGAACGCTTGGCGAATATCAAGGGTTCGAAGGAGGCGTAATTAAGACGTTTATTATACAATTTGTAAATAGTATTTTGTACAGAGTCACTATTTAAACGCTATCGCGAATAAACATATATATATATCTATACATTCGAACATTCATTCATTGAATTCCCTTCGGAAAATTATCTGAATATCAGTTCAAGTCGGTTTGACATCAAGTGAATTTTTAAGTGTTATACACTTTGGTATATCGATTACTTTTTACACGATACAGAGTATCAGTCTCAGTGAACAGGATAGTGTTTAATTACTTATACCTTGTCAGTCTTGTTCTCTGGGTTAATTATTAAATTTATTAAATAAATACATCCTCCACGAACATTTAATAATAAAATGATGTAGGAGTAATTCTTTCTCGTGTGTATAAAGTTTACTTTTCTCACTCTCTCTCTCTCTTTCTGTCTCTCTCTCTCTCAACTCGTTCGTACGTAATCTTTGTATAAGAGTACCTTTAAGAAAAATTTGTTAGTTCACTTTGTAAACGTTGTACAACAGCCATGATATTATGCATCTATCTCCTTTTGGACTTGCTCACATCGGACTGTACAGAGGAACATCTTGTACTTGGCAGGCTATTGAGTGTGCTGTTTCTTTTTCACTATCTCCACCAATTGTCTGTACCTCGCCTGGCATTCATCCTTCAAAATCATGAATCGTGTCACAAACGAGACAGAACGGACATGCCACAATACCGTACCTTGTTCTTTCCCTCAACGCAATTCGCTATTTTCTCCCACCTATCCACCGACGTACCCTTAGGATACTTTATAAGCGCGGCTTCCAAAGCTCTTTGCTGCTCCTGGCTCCACTCGGTAATGTTATCCACGTTCTCCGCCCTCGTCTTAGTCTTCTTTGGACGTTCTTCGACCACGGTCTGTTCAGTAGTACCAGGCTTCAAGCCTTCATCTTTTATCTATCAACGATCATCGTTCATTAATGATAATCAATCAAAACGCGAACAAATTCAACTACCTTCTTCGCCATATGCGTAACTTCCATCACCGTGCGATTCATCGCGTCTGCAATTTTCTCCCATCTCTCGCTCGTACCGCTAGGGTACTTCTTCACTAGTTTTATTAACTCTAAAATATCGTCATCGGTCCACAAACCACCACCCGAGACGGGAGATTTCTGATCGACGTGATTCGTTTGATCTTTTTTAGACGATTCCTTCACTCCGTTCCCGCTTCTCTCTTGCGGAGTGAACCCGGTCCTCCGTCTTCTCACGCGAGTAGGTACAACTGGTTCCGGTTCCGGTTGCTCGTTCTCTTGCGCTCTAAAAAAAAATTCTAAACGTATCCGAACAGCGATAGACTATCCGTTTTGTTCTCCACTCACAATGCCTCTTCCTCCTCCTGCTTCTTCCTACGTTTTCTCTCCTCGAACGCGCCGTGTATCAATCGAATAACTTCTGGTATCGACAATGTAAACGATATTACCCATCTTGGAAATTGAAACGGAAGAGTGTTCCAAATGGACGGCGTAGGAATTTTTTCCAAGATATCTGCCAGGTCCGGTACATCCATCTTCCCTTTCTTTTTCTTCTGCATTTTCTGAAGCCTACTACCCAAAACTTGTTCCTACAGAAACGTGTCATTAAGATATTGTCCGTCCTCGTGTATCATTTTCTCTACGTACGTATGTATATCTTTTTTCGAAGTATGCCGCCCATGCTATCACGTACTGTCCGACGGTGATGAGTAAAAATAAAATTATTCCTAATTCTAAGAGCCCCATTTTCCGCACGTGGCGGTAATAATATACAGCCGAGCGCCAGTTCGGCAGCCCGTTGACGAGCACATTGTCGTATCTCTGTCTTTTATTTTGATCTTTTAATACATCGTAAACGGCGACCAACTGAAAATATAATCTATCAGTGTCCACGGATCCTCCTACGTCGGATGGTTACTCACTTTCCTGAACTGTTGCTCGGCATCCTCTGCAGGATTTTTGTCCGGATGTAACAGCAGGGACAATCGCCTGAACGCTTTCTTAATCTCCGAGGCATTCGCAGCCTACAAAATCGATCCGTTAATTCGTTTTCGTTTAAACACGGGGGAACAAAACCGTCGGGAGAGGCGAACCTGCGATACACCGAGGACCTCGTAGAAGTTCTGATTTACTTCCTCGACGACGTCGAACACTTCCAATTCGTCATTGTCCCATGCGTTTACTCCGCTCACGTCGAGGGTGTAGAAAACCCCGATGATAAGTAACAACGGCACTCTCATTTTTCTTTTATCCGCGCACACATGTCCATCGAGTTTTACTGTTACGGGTCGCGATCACGCGACGAGCATCGATTCCAAACGGCAATATGCTAAAGCGCCAGATGCCACATCGCAGCTTACGACCGTTACGGGGTTAAGTTAAAATTCGTAGGCCGTGTGTATCAACCATCGACGAGCATCGACGACACACGGTATAGAAAAAAATCCTCTCCGGCTTCAATCTCATAGAGTTTTAATCATTTATCGCAATCAGTCGATTGATAAGTCAATAAATGAATCCGTCGAATTGATCATCATTTAATCTATAAGCGTATCGATACTATTAAATGAAACAATGTTTGCTGCTGTTTCATTTTCCTACATCAACGAACGGATCTATCGGTGCGTTTATTTATTAGGCTTTTGATATGCAATTTGAAAATGATAAATCCGGTGGAGGTACGATGTGGACGATAACGATTCGCGGATGACTGTAATACCAATCTAGCTGGCACGATCTTGGACGGGGGACGCACAGATGACTCTTGAATTTCGATCGAGGCCGGAGGCGAAGAGAAGAGCCAGTGTGGCTTTTGCATTCGCATGCATCACCGTCACCGTCCGCAGGGCCGTTCGATCGAAAAATGTGTCTTCCGCTATATTTAAGTGCGACTTCGCGCACTGTTTTTTCGCGGCTGCTGTAGGACGGCCGGAAGAATTCGCGCGGGCGTGATTCGGACTCTTCAAGTATCTCCGGGATCTACATAACGTCCTATATGTAACCGTGGATCGAGCGAACGGAAACCGCATCTCGACGTTAATTCCCTGGCCGCAGATGGTCATCGTGGCGATCCGATTCCCATTGATTGTATTTATAGTGTGTCCTACGGTTTATTTTTGCATGCGGTGCGTTTGAGAAAAAGATGAGCCTGTCCACTGGGTGACAGCGTTTTCCATCCTCGCATCGTAAGTCCCTTTAACCATCGTCGGATATCTGAGTTTTCTTCCGTCGTCGGGTTTGAAGAAAAAAAAAAAGAAATGAAAAAGAGCGAGAGAGTGAGCGAGATACGGAGCTAGAGAAAGACGGAGGATCCGACGACCACAGTAAGGTCTTATTTGCATGTATTCGGGCCTGACGTGACGTGTGGGTGTGCGAGTCCATTAAATATATACGTATATGTGTATCGAACGTACGGATCCCTTTATTTCGCTAGGCGATTCTAAATTCGTGGATTTTATCCACGGTTTGACGGTTCATCGTGCGGCGACAGTGATCCATACAAATACACAATTAGACCGCGGGAATACGCGTTTATTCTTAGAGTGAAAACGTCGTAACGCTACGATCCGTAGAAACACTGTTTTTACCTGTGCCAGATTCTTTTTCCACCGTTCTATTTCGAACGGTGTCGCCGCCGGCCTATTGTCAACCTGGAAAAAGTACGCCGATATAATCGGTCCGCTATTTCGTTCTATACCCAACGATTAC
The DNA here is from genome assembly GCF_001652005.2 of Ceratina calcarata. Lineage (NCBI taxonomy): Eukaryota > Metazoa > Arthropoda > Insecta > Hymenoptera > Apidae > Ceratina > Ceratina calcarata. The sequence goes on from NW_017156387.1 coordinate 46,899, forward strand.
CGATAATGTCCATGTGTAAAAATCGTTTTGCATAATGCACGATTATCGCCGATGCTAAATTGCCCGTTGGTATCAGCGGACACGGTGTCAGTACGTTCGACGTTCGGCTTGCAATGTTACCCGCTTCGTTCTGCCAATACCATTGTTCATTTGTACGCCACGTCCAAACGGATTCATCGAGCATACTTAATAATCGATCACGCTTCAGATCATCCGGCTCTAGCGTATTGTCCCTTTGTCCTTTAGTGTGGTGGTTTGCCTTCTCCCGCGGTGAAGGAACGGGCTAGCAATCGATTCTTGATCATCGAGCCCAGGCAAAGATATTTGAGAACGGAGCAACGGAGATGGAGTCTGCTATTGCCGGACGTAGGAGAACTACTGCGAGACATTCTGCAGAGGATCAGGCTCTTGATCAGATTGCCAAGGAGGTATGGGGCCTTACTTTCTAAGAATGACACACGAAAGTTCTGACTTGATGTTCGCCAGTTGAAAAGCCATTGTGTTGCTATACTGTATGCTTGACCTTGTGTGCTTTGTAACGTATGTGCGCTGCGTCAGGGGGGGATTTATATCTTGTCCGATAAGTTTATCTTCGATCCAGGCTGTGTAGAGACAATTATCAAATAGGTGAGACACGGTGTAAACACTTTAAGTCATTGTATTTAATTAGATCATCGGTGCGACGTGAGTATCGTTCGTTTAGCACGTATATAAAAGCTTTTCTTTGTTCAGCACGTCGGTATGGTAAAGATAAATTGAATATGAAACTATGTTTTTGGTAACAGGACGGATTTTCCGTGCGTACTTTCAGGCAGAAGCTAGATTAGCCGCCAGGAGACAAGCGAGAGCCGAAGCTAGAGAAATACGGATGCGAGAATTAGAGAGACAGCAGAAGGAGGCGGAAGAGAATGCGGATAGGGTGTACGACATGTGTTCAAGTATGTATTCTCGGTGTGTCAATGATTTTCAAACGAATTTACATCGTTTCAATTGCAGCCGACGTGAACAGAAGTATGAGAGTTACACCTGACTCCGTGAGGGCCTCGCGCCTTCTCACCAACTCCAACAACTTCCAGTCCAGTCGCAGATCGTCCGAGGACTCGTTGGAGGACGCTGGCCTAAGCAGAGATCTCAGGGTACAATGATTAATTTCGCGATCGTAGACTGAACGCATTAAACAACTTGTTCGAATTCTGTTTTCAGTTAGAGTTGAAAGAATTCGAGGAGAAGTTCAGGAAGGCGATGATAGCCAACGCTCAGTTAGACAATGAAAAGTCTTCGTATGCTTACCAAGTCGATTTATTGAAAGACAAGCTGGAGGAGTTGGAGGAGACGGTTGCACAACTTCGTAGGGAACTCAGGGAGAAGAATCGGGAGTCGGATCAGTTGAAGAGACTCAGTCAGAGATTGAAAGACGAGCTGGAAGTATGCCATGCACAACTAGAAGAAAGAGATACGCTTATACAAGTGAGTAACACCGTCTTTCGTTCGGTCGAGACTTAATGTCAAACGGATGGAAATATTTTACAGGAAAATGGTTTAGTAATTGTCGAGGATGAAGGAAGCGAGAACGAGGATAACGAGATAGAGAATGGGCCGCGTCCGAGACGAAGAGTACTAGTCAGCACGGAAGCAGCAGAACTGCTGCAAAACGCTGGACAGGGTTCGCTAGGTATACAACTATATATCTTTTTTAATAATAAACAAAAGATGTGACATAAAAAATTCCAGACGTCCGGCTGAGAAAGTTCGCGTCTGAGAAGAAAGAGTTGCAAGACGAGATACGGCATCTGGGATTGGAGTTGGAGGAGACGCGAAATCGCATTAGGTCCGAGAGATCGCCTGGTTCAGTATTAGGTTCATATTCCCCTTACGACGTACTCGTTTCTTCAACAATTATATTACGCTAAGGTTCCTCGACTCGGCAGGTTGTTTGTCAGACTCCGAGGACGTGCAGCGAGAAGCAAACAAGCTGCTGGCGGACTACAAGTTCAAGCTACAGAAAGCTGAACAGGACATGTCCACGTTACAGGCGACGGTCGCCAGGTTAGAGAGCCAGGTGATACGTTACAAGTCCGCGGCGGAAGCGTCCGAGAAGGCGGAGGACGAATTAAAAGTCGAAAAGAGAAAATTACAAAGAGAAGTGAGCAAAGACGATTTATGAAATTGATCGATTTAAAATTTTCTTGTTAATTCGAGACTCCGGGGTTACAGGTCAGGGAGACTCAGGGCAGAGTCGAGGAATTGGAGACGGCGAATTCTCATCTACAGAGGCGACTGGATAAATTAAAAAACGCGAAATCGACTCTGTTGAAAGAGCTTTGACGGGACGACTGTCCCGTAGAATGAGTCTGCCATTCTGTTCGATTCGAGAACCGTGCGCCGACGTTGCCTCAAACACGAGAGTACTACTTAATAATTTATGCGAACGGCACACGTGCATAGAGAGTGATCGTTACGCGGATTTTACCATGATTTCTAATTGATTTCTTTTTTAATAATTGTAAAATATTATGCATACGAGTAGAGCATTCCGAGGTGGCCACGGCCGTTAATGGCTTAATCGGAATCCCATACTTGGATTTAATTGTACGCGCTAAACTGCTATGAAAGCTGTTTTGTATTCAACACGTTCTTTTCTCTCTTTATCTTCTCTTTTTCACACTAACAATTACTTTGCATTTCTCGGTTAAAAAAAGAAGAAGAAAACGAAGTAACAGCCTTTCCGATGCAACATAATCATTTTCATCGCGTACCAAGCGAGAATAATTATGAGTCGATTCGTACTTTGTATATTATTTGGAGGGGAAAACACAGGCTCGTATATCATAAATGGAATTAAACATTCGAACCGCACGCCGTCGTTCTCTCTTCTTTTTTTTTTAAAGGCCTGTGTTACTTTAGTTGTCGCTCGAGTAGAGGAGGCTTAAGGATGTATTGGCCATACAG
>NW_017156387.1:50549-91152 GCF_001652005.2 Ceratina calcarata
ATTTAACTGTAATCGCAAACGTACGATGCGATTTATGATGTACGAGTCCGATCGAAGACGCGCACGTCGACGAGTGTAATTTTTTGTGTTACATCGAATAATTTATAAACGATATTTCTAAAGATATAAAATATTTATAACTCCTACGAGAAACGTGTTAATAGTTAAAGCCTAGAATTTCGAATGGAAGCAAACCAGTCTACAATATTCATTTTCTACTGTACGGATTTGATAAACGACTTTTCAGTTTTTTATACTGTACTTATATATAAGGGAAAAATGCCGCTATCTAAAAATCGACATATTTGTCAACGGAACTAATCGAGAGATGTTTTATCTGCGACATTTAAATACGTGTACGCGCATATACGAAAACGAAATTCCTGCTGATCGAACGTTTTTTAATCGACGCTGAACTGACTTTTTATTCATCGGACTGAAGCGAATTCAAAACGAAAGTAGATGTATGATAGTGTGGTCTTTGTACATTCGAAATAAATTAAACTATGTTGTTGAAGCTATACAATATTCTTGGCATACAAATTTATTATATTTAAAATATATATTTTATGTGATACGAAGGAGGATACGAGCAACCATTTAATCTTATCAATAGCTAGGTATTCAAAACGATCAACACAGAACCGAGGAAATAAAACGAATTAAAATACTTATTTATCGATTATTCAACTGTTATCACCGTGTAAAGAAGATATGTCTTAAATTGCACCAATTCTTCATAAAAAAAAAAACATTTATTATGATATTCTATATATTTCAAATATTTATCTTACCGAAATATTGTGTTACTTACATCTGGAACACAGGCAAAGTCGTGCGATACAGCTATGAAGATTTACGAAGCGCTCTTTGCTCTGTTTCGAACACCGAGCGCAGGACTGTGAGGGCTGGTCGGTGGTTTCATGGATTTGACAGCAACCATGGGTTTGTAGACCGGCATCGGCCTCGCCTTTGTCTCCATCATTCTCCGTATTTCCGCTATTTCCATCTTCTCCTGCAACAATCTATTTTTCTCCTCCTCAAACTTTTTCATCGCCATTTCCTGCTCCTTCTTTTTCAATTTCTCATCGAACTCTGTCCTGTTCTTCGCCCTCTTATCCGTCTTCAACTCGAACTTGGCAACCTTCAATTTATCAGTGTCTGCATTATTTTTTACTGCTTTATTATTTTGAAGCTTATTCGCACTCTTCGTTTCTGGTCTCTTATTTGCATTAATCATCACGTTAGGCTGCCTGTTTTCTTGATCGCTACAGCTCTTCGCTCTCTTCGCTGGTTCCTTCGTGTCCTTCTCCTTGTTTCGTAAATTCTCCTTGGACCATCCGTGCACGGTGACAGGCTTGAAGTTCGGCGTTGGATTCGCATGGAATACATAAGTCTTCGTCGCCTCGTCTTGCTTCTGCTTCACGAGCTCTTCCTTCTTCTTGGCCAAGTTCTTGTTCCGCTGTTCGAAACTGAACGGGCAAGTCGTGATCACCGGCTTCTTCTTCGTTTCCTTGACCGCGAACGGTAATCTCGCGAACTTCGGCGCAGGCCTCGCGTGGAACTCCGCTTTTATCTTGTTCATCTCCTGCAAGTTTTTCAACTTCTCTTCTTTCTTTGCCTGGAATTCCTTGTTACGAGCTTCGAAATTACATTTGGACGATTCCCCGGTCTCCTTTTTACGGTTGATGCTCGAAGCGCTGACGGAACGAACTATCGGAACTCCTTTCTTTTGCTGCTTCTCTTGCAGGCTCTTATGCAGAACCGCGTGCCGCGTTTTCTTCACAGAGAGATCGGTGCAGGCATTCGTCTTTTTTATATTCGACGCGCTGATCGAACGAGTGACAGAAACTCCGCCTTTCTTTATCTTCTCGTTAATCTCTTGCAGGGAAGTCTGCCGCGTTTTTCTATCAGACGAATTCGTGTTGCTGTTCTCCTTCTTTGCGATAACGTTTGAAGCGCTGGTGGAACGAACGACGGGAGCTTTCTGTTCCTTCTTATTATCCTGCGAATGCAAAGTGTGCCGAGTTTTCTTGCCAGGAGATTCCGTACAGATGTTCTCCTTCCTTATAATTACGTTTGAAGCGCTGGTGGAACGAGTGACGGTAGCTGAAGTTTTCGGATCCTTCTTGTTCTCTTGCACGGGCAAAGTGTGCCGAGTTTTCTTGCCAGGAGAATCCGTACAGATGTTCTCCTTCTTTGCAATTACGTTTGAAGCACTGGTAGAACGAGCGACGGGAGCTGAAGCTTTCTGTTCCTTCTTATTATCCTGCACGTTCACGTGCAGAACAGTGTGACGAGTTTTCTTACCAGGAGAATCTGTACAGATGTTCGCCTTCCTTAGAGTTACGTTAGAAGAACTGGTTGAACGTGTGATAGCATCGTCCTTCTGTTCTTTATTATTCGATTTCTCTTTAACGCTCGCATGCAAGGACTGTCGTGTTCTTTTAGAAATTGGTTCTGAATCATCTTTGTCTTCAACGACGTTCGTAGCGCTCATGGAATGAGTAACAGGCCCGGTGTTTCCTTGATCCTTGTCCTCGTTCGTCTTCTTCCTCGGCTGAGAGAAATGAAACTCCTCTGCAATCGTCGGTGGTTTTTTAGGCACCTTCTTTAAAACGGAAGGTCCTTTTAAAATGTTTACCGGTACTGGTTTCGCCTTGATCTGATTCTTCTTCAGCTCTTCTATCTGTTGTTTCTCTCGTTCCTCCTGGCTCAGTACAGTAGTCTGTCTGGTTCTCTTTTTGCACCTCAACGCTGGTGAAACTGGGAGAGTCAGCTTCATAGAAGAACGTTTTATTCTCATCAATGGGTTCGCCGGCTTGTTGCTGAGAGTACGGAATCTCTGAGGTGTTCCGTTCTGATATTTGGACACTGCCTCTGCGAGGCTGACGAATTTATTGGAACGTGTCGAGTTCAACAAACTTTTCCTGCGGTACTGACAAGTGAGCACTTTTGGCTGAGATCTACCAAACGAACGGCGCTTCTTCAAGTTATTGTCTGTCTTAGGTGCGGTTTTATCAGACAACTTCTCTTCTGGAATATCAGTCTCTGCTTGTTTCTTCCCTTGTAAATTATCCTTCTTCACATTTCTTGGCTGGATTTTTCTTGGCTCCATCAGTCGTTTTCTGATCCTTTCTGGTAACATAGGCTTGTTCTTATCTTCTGCTGTCGATACTTTGAACGTAGAAGTCAATTCTGTTATAGATACGCTCCAAGTCTGGTGAATCTTGTTGGATTTTTCGTTCAGCTTCAAGTTCCTCAATAGACTCTCTTTCCTCATATTCTCTTTTTTAGGGTCATGGGGTATAAAATATGCAGTATTTACAGGAGGCTTGTCCTCCAAACTGTCATCAAACTTCGTTTCATTGTTCGACTCGTCATGAACGTCTTTACTTGGAGTAGGAAAGTTATATTTTTTAATACATTTCATGTGTATTTGAGGCTCGTGTACCTCGTGCTCTTTTTCAAAATAGTCCTCGCAGAACATTTGAGGACTGTGCATAAAATCAGCCCATTGCGGAGCGCAACAGTTGTCCATCATTTTGCAAAAGTTTATGGTTTTAAGTTATGGTTTTAAAGAGAGCGATTACCCTGACGATTTAACGATGTTTAAACGCAGATCTACGAAAAGAAGATACGAGACGGTGATGAGGCAGTTGAAAAGTATGAACCGGTCACTTCGTCGTTCGATAGAATACGTACCTCTCGGAATATATAAGAGGCGATTTAACATTTGTGGATTGGATCCTATCCCTCTAAGCGTCTCGTTAATCCCATCGGGTTATTGGAACAGTTATCTACTATAAACGAAAGGTGGTTTGTTTAGAAACAGTACACCACCAAAACAGCGAACTCCTCGCGACTGGTCAAAGTATACGTTGACGGATTTGAGTTTGAAATTGTTTGAAATCTAGAGAAGTAAGTATATGCACTCTACGGAAATTAAATGATCCTGCTTACGAAGGTCGACACGTCCCAGTGACTTTCAGCTTTAGCGTCGGTAAATTCTCGAGTTTTACCATTTCACTCTCAGATGGCTCGTTCCACGGCTCGTCGAAGACCTTGCCGCGTGTTTAAATATTTCATTCTTGAGGAAGCGCATTTCTTACGATATTAAATGATATAAATTAGTACTTAGATTAAAGTCTAGACAGTATATGTAAATACTGCAGTTGAATTCTATCGACGTTCGGGAAATCAAAATATTAATATTATTTCTGGCACGATCTCCGGTAGTTTGGCAAGTGGTCGGCTCTGCATTGCAGAGACCCAACAATCGATTAAAGAAATAAATCATTCCCACTTCCCAAAATAAAATAACTCCTCTCCTAATCTTGCATTCTTTCTAAACATCCGTTACACGTTTTGTGTAACGCTCTTTGAAGTCTTGTACAAGGCCGTTTCTATTCATCCGCCAGAAACGCAGTTAGCAAAGTTTCTAATCATTCAATAAACTAAAAAGAATCGGCGAAGGTTATTTTAAGTGTTGGAAAAATGCGGCACGCGCAGAAGAAAAATAGGTGACCCGCGACATTCGTACAGATACTAGCTATCATTCCGTTTTGTAGAATTTATCAGTATCTCGTCTGGCGTACTCCAGAAGACATATTAATTATTCAGAGTATATTATATTTATGGAAATGTACACAAGTGAAGAGACAGTCACCACAGTCTCCTATTGTGAAATCTTATCTATACTTCTCAGAGAAGTTTTCCCGTCACGTGCTAGCCACGCTTAAGTTAAGGAATAAATATTTATCATAGGAAGTCGGATTAAGTCGCACGCGACGGATTCGATAAGGTGAAACAAGTAGACCTCTACTACTGCGTTCACAGTATGAAAACATATTATTTTACCTGCTTACCGAGCCGACGTCGACGTGTAAATCCCCGGTAGAATCGATACTCCTAAAAAAGTAAAAGTAGCAATTAATTTTCAGACTATAGAACGCGAGGGACATAAAAAAAAAATTATAAAGGTGCCGCGTGGAAGCGCCTTCTATCATCGGCATACGAAATTAAAGGAACGCAGATATGTCGTCGGACGTACTCGGTGAATTAATGCACCGCAGCAAACATGTAAATAAACTGTTGATTAGCTGACCAGTTTCGTGCGATGAATCGTACGAGGACCGCAATATGTGCGTAGCTGTATGTGCACGACCGTTTTACCGGGGATCCAAAGGTGGGTGGACAACACTCGCGGCCTTATATCCGCAACGATCGACGTTCTCGGGATTTAACAGACGGGAGGACGTATCCTCCCGTCGGCTACTCGAGTTCGCTCCAACGTGCGCAAATCTCACGCTTAGCACGCACTCGAAACGATCCCTGCGCCCGGTTTCCTGTTTCTTATCGAATCCGGGAGTGCCTCCGCCTATCTCTACCCGTAGCACCCGCGTCGTTCCCTCTGTTCTCTCTCATTGAAATGTTGACCTGACGTTTCTTGAATGATACCAAACGATATGGTAATGATATCGAGGGAATTCGGGGGACCGATACTGGGAGAGATGTTTCGGTAAGAAATGCATGATAGTCCAGCTTAGCGATAACACAAGGAGGCCGAGTACTATAGTTAAGGGTCATCAAACATTCCTAGTTAACTTGCTTCCCGGCGTGGTTTCAAATACTATTTGTATCAGCTTCTGCTACTTTCCAGATGAACGTTCCACTATATGGAATTATCGGAGTTGCGGCTGCTCTACTCATATATCTGGTTGGAATTGGATTGATCGTGAAACTGTTCATTTGTCTGTTAGCCTTAACTTTAGGGTACTTTCTTAATTTTCTCTCTGTCCGTCTCTCATTATTTCTCGATGGTGACTAACGGAGTCCATTGGTTACAGAACAATCACTTGTGTATATAGAATGTATGGTGCAAACCTCGACAATGTTGTTAATTCTGAAAGGGAAGACTTAAACAAGAAGACTGAAAAGTTACGGCAGGTAAAACTACACAGTGACCAACGTTCCAATCTGACGATCTAACGATGATTCTTGTTTCAGTATATCCTAGATCTGTCCAAGCAGAAGATGACCTTTACTTTAGATAGAAGAATCACTGGTAGCCGTATTATTGACGAGTCCCTGCAAGTACATAGTCGATTTAAGAATATTTCACTACCTTTTATCATAGCTCCCGATTCTATGCTAAGCAATTTGCCAATTCTCCTATGTAGGAAATATTAGATTTCGTTATCAGAGATTACGTGGAACCATGGTACAACGTTATTACGGACGACGAAGAGTTCATATATTCCGTTCGCGATACGGCCCAAAAAATCGCTATAAATATCGCGAACCGGTAAGTCGAACGATTAAAGCGTTCCGAAAATTACCTGTTCAACCATGATTTGCCTATCAGGGTAAAAGGGGTGGACTGGATTCCGTATTTGACTACTCGCTTGGTGGACGACGCAGCCTCCCACGTGAGGTTGTACCGGCAAGCGAGGGCGAGAATAAAGCAGCTACGATCGAAGAAATTGCAGAAAGGTAGCTCCAGTTCGAGCACCTCCGGCGGCACTCCGAAAAAGACGCCCACGCACAGGCGAAACAAGAGCGAAACGGATGTGTCCTGGTACTCCCAGTCGAAGTTCTTCGTCCCTAATCTCTCCTCGTTGACCGAGCCTATCGACAGTAACGATGAGAGGGAGGAGGAATCGTTGGAGAAGATATTCTTCGATCTGGAGGTGCAAATGGAGAACAATCTGATCTGCAGGGATGTGGTGTGCACCAACACCACCCAGGAGCTCGAATTCCTCGGGGAGATATCCGAGATTTTGTTGTATCTCGTGTTACCAAAGGGGGACTTCGACTGTCTGACTGTGAGATTTATTTTAAGGGAGTTGTTAGTGAACGTGATCATTAGGCCGTTGTTGGATCTGTTCTCTGACCCTGATTATATTAATCAGGCGTGTATATGGCTGGTAAGCAGAAATCGTCCTACGAAGCGTTTCAACGAATTCTGTATCTTATTCGTTCGTTGTTTCAGTGCGCTAAGGACGGTGGTTTACCCAGCGACGTGTTTTTAACGGTGATCCGAGTGACGGATAGCCTAGACGAGTTGACGGCGACGAAAAATATAGTTTGTAAAGAGATAGCTCATCTTCGTTCCAAGGATTCCGGTAGGGAAGACGATCTGTCGGTGAAACAACAATTAAACAGTTTGCTATACGTGAAGAAGATCTTAGAGACCAGGATCATCGGTATGCAAGAGGGTCTGGAGTCGGAGGCCGACGGGATCGGTGCTCAGCCCGAATGGAACCGGTTGCTCATTCCCGGCCAGAAGCTAGTGAACCTGCCCCTGGACGAATTATTAAAAAATAACATAGCGCTCAGTTATTTCATCGATTACATGACTTCCATAAACGCGGAATCGTACTTGTACTTTTATCTGAATATCTACGGTTGGAGAGTGTCTGCGGAGCAGCAGATATCGGACATAGAACTGCAGAAATTGCACGCGGCTCAGGCAGCTCCGATAATCGGTACCAAGCGCAAGAACCCCGACCTGGAGAACTTGAAAGAGGCAGCCGCGAAGATCTATCAGCAATACCTCAGCGACAAGGCGTCCCTGAAATTACAATTAGACGACGCTTTAGTGAAGACTCTGTTGACGAGGATAAAAACGGAACACGTGAAGGAAACGTGGTTCGACGACCTTCGTGCCTGCTGCTACGAGAAACTGCAGAGCGAAGATCGTTTCCTCCCAGGTTTCAAGAGATCCATGGCTTACGTGAGACTCCTCGCCGAGTTAGATCTGTTGAAAGATCCAACGTCCGAGGAGGACACTAAATCCTTGGACAGTATCAGTCTGTCGAGTACCAACAACGAATTGGAAACTCTGGACGAGATGTCCGAGATTTATAAAGCCGACGAGACAAGGCCTGCTGAGTTAAAGGGTAGCAAATTGAAATCTAGTTCGTCTACGAGTCTGGCCAGCATCGCGGAGCCTAACGAGAGCAAATCGGCCGACGAAGCCGACTCGGAAGTTAATACAAGGACGTTAAAAGGATTGAGGAAAGCTGCGAGCATCGACGCGGACAATATCAGCGAGGGGAAAGACGTTTCGTTTTATTTAGAGTCGAACGCGGATCAGTTTGTAAAGTTGGACGAGAACACGTACGATCAGAACGCGATAAAGAAGCTGCAGCAAGGGAAGTTCGAGATCACCGCCAAGATCATCGAGACCGGGATAGTAAACGATCGCGGGAAGACTTACGGAATTTACGCGGTCGCCGTGACTAAGAATTACGACACGGGCTATCAGGAGAAGTGGCACATTTACAGGAGGTACTCGGATTTCTACAACCTCTATCAGAAGATCAAGGAGAAGTATTATGATCTCGCGAAAATTCCGTTCCCAGCGAAGAAAGCGTTTCACAATATGGAGAGAACGGTGTTGGAGAGGAGAATGGTCATGCTGAACGGCTGGTTGTATCAATTGACTAGGCCGACCGTCGTCGACGGACACATGGGCTTGCAGAATTTGTTACTCAGTTTTTTGGAACAAGGAGACTACGACAAAGGCGTCACCGGAGGGCAGATATCGAAAACGGTAATTATCACCGACACACGACTACGTCCTTAAAAAGATATTTAACTCTCGGTTTAATACAGATAGACACTCTGATGAACCCGTTGAAAACGTCCATGAAAACGGTTACCCAAGCCGTGAAGACCATGCCAGACAATATGCTGAACACGGTCGACGGCGTGATGGACAACATAAGCAAATTCTTCGGTAATCCTAAGAAGCCCAACGCTTTTTACGAGAACACCAAAGTCGGCGCTGGTATAGACGTCGAGGTATTTAATCCGAGCACTAATTGGATTTAATTAGAACGATCTAATTGATTTGGATTTCAGACCGACGATAACATTCCTCTGCGGATTATGTTACTTCTGATGGACGAGATATTCGATCTGAAAGTGAGGAACCAGTGGCTCAGGCGGAGAATCGTCACGTTATTGAGGCAGATCATTCGGATGATGTTCGGGGACATAGTCAATCGAAGGATAGTCGAATACGTTTCACTGTTGACGAGTCCGGCCAGGGTAGCTGGCTACTTGAAACTGTTCAAGTAAATATCTCGCACTTCGTATCGTATCGTCAACGAATCGTCGTCGTTTAATCAATTGTACGATCGATAGGAACAGTTTCTGGCCGAACGGAGTGAAAGCGGAGAAGAAACCGCCGAGGGACGCGGAGATGAAGAACAGAACGAGGGTAGCAGCCAAGGTCGCTCTTCTATCCTGCCTTTCCGACGAGCTGAAACATATCATAGGTAGTGAAACAACTAGAAGAGGTCTTTTGAGGGTGTTCGAACTGTTCCAGCGGCCCGTGCTTAACAGGAGGCTTTTATACGTGCTCCTCGAGGGGATCATAGAGACCTTGTTCCCTCAGAACAACTTGATAGACGTTTTTCGGAAGCTGTACTCGACCTCGCCGAGGGTGCAGCATAGATACATGCAGAAATCTTAAGATTCGACAAGTTCTATTCTGTGTTCTTCGACCGTACTCAGCACCAAAGACCTAAACCAGTGGCGAGAACGATTTTTGACGGTCTCAAAGTTAGGAATTATTTATATAATTTAGACAGATTCTAAAATACTTAGGACGCGATCGAAGATGGAAGGTAACCGAATCACGTTGCAATAAATAACACGGGGAAAAGGGAACAAATCGAAAGTTCGTCGTACGAAAGCGCGAGGCTCTACAGAATTCGCAATCTCGATTTCTATTCAATATTATTGTATATTCGAATTACAGTAAGCGCAGTAATCCAGTGGCCAAATATAATTCTAATAAACGATTTACACGAAGCAATTCGAGCACTTTTAATCGGGTTTAATAATCGCCGATTTATATATAAATATATATATATATATATACGTATGTATATGTTTAAAAGTAGGTCGCGCAAACGTTTCACGGATCACTCTTCGACTTTACCTCGTAGAGGCGTTGCCTATATTTAAGCATTCCAGTTTGCATTTCAACTGATGTACTTCACGAACGAGCGAACACTTTTTACACGTGTATTAAAACTATAGATGACCAATTCTACTGTCTAGCAATTATGCAAATGCGGGGGTCTGTATACATACTTAATTCGCCAAAAGGAACGCAAGATTTTCAATGTGTCGTGCCATTTCACACGCGTATTACACTTACGTAGCGAACAGTATATTTATTTAGTTGAAAAATCGTTTGGGGATTCTCTTCGAAAAGAGTGCAGCTATAGGTTTCTGTTATTAATTAATTTATCTAATTCCTCTGTCGTTGGTTAACGGCGGTGTAAAATCGTTGTAAATGTCGTACAATTGTACATATTACATTAATGTTATTTCTATCGTGTTGGAGCGCCATATCTGTCATCGTTTACTTATTATTAAAGAAATTGTTTATAAAACTGTTGTCTTTCGTTTTCTTTCACCCGACGTACGAGCGAGATTCGTGCCGGAAGTTAGGTCAACCGAGGAGGAAAGTCTTGACAAAGAGAACCAGTAAATTACCCCCGAATCGATTAATCGTGCTAAATAATAGCAGTGGTACTCGCGACGAGAGAACGGAGTGAGCAAAAACAAAGAAACTTTATTACCGGGGGCCTGCTGCTACCAGATTAGGGGGAGTACATTAGCAGAAAGAGAAGGGGTACAAGAGCATCGTCTCATCGTTGTTCGCGTCATACGGGGACATTTTGCTCGGGTAAAAAAAAAAGGAGAGAGAGAGAGAGAGAGAGGGGGGATCCTTTCTGAGGGCTTTCAACGTTCGAGGAAGGGGGTCCAGACCGGACCATTTTAGTCCCTTCCAGACTTCTTTTCTTCATTCACTTCCTTCCTCGGACTTCCCTCTCTGACATTCCCAAAAATAACTCGACGCGAGTTGCATTTTCCATTAACAGCGATACCCTCCCTTCTTCGATATCCTTCGTTTGTACGAAAGGTAAGAGATTTAATAAATTATCGGCGACGCAGACGAACGATTCGTGACTCGTTTGGTTCTACGACTTCCGCGGTTCAGAGAACCGGAGGAACAGCCTCTGAAACCCTGCGAGGAACTGGACTCGACGATCCGAGCACTCGTTTCCTGGTCTCTGCTCATTGTGGGTAAAAGAATCGCGCTGGGCGCGCGTTTTCAGAAGGGGTTCCATTCGGCCCCCGGGCTCGGGGTCTCTCCCTCCGCGCGAGAAGAGGGGAATACGTGTATCGTCAGGGGCGTAGAGCTACCGAACGACGTGGTACTGCGTACGTAACGAAAGAAAATCGATATGCATGATTCACGCACGCGAGAGAGGACGCCTCGAAGGGGGTTACGAGGCGGGAGGGGGCACACGGGGTGGGTATAGTACGCACCGGTGAAAGGCCTGAACGAGAAGAGAGGGAGACGGGGGAGCCACTCTTCTCCCTTCGTGCTCCCTTTTTGCCCGTACGCGAAACACCAAAGGGGACGGAGAGGAGAGCTGTATGCGCGATCAACACACGTAATTCTATACAAGCGCACGAGGAGGGGTATTCTTACAATGCTACCCCCTCGGTCACTCGATCAGTCGTGTCCAGAGTCCCATGTTCGTTACGAACCTTCGTGTTCGCCGCTTCTGTCCTCACGCGTGTCTCGAAAACATTCCGTTTCCGCTTTTTTTTTTCTACAGTCTTCGTCCTGCTCGCGCCGTTACCGTTTCCGGGTTCCTCGGGGGGGTCACCCAGTCCCCGAGAACGCGTCGGCGTCGGGGGATGCGTCCAGTGCGCGATCGCCGAAAGTCCCGCGTTCCTAGTTCGATTTTAATAACTGGATCCCGATCACGTCAAGTGCCGTGTTTCTTTGGTGTTTATTCTAGTGGCGGACAGCTACTTTCCCTCAATAGACGTCACCAGCATCCAATGGGATATTCTTAATTTCTGCATCAGGTAAATTCAGGCTGCTGAAATTAAATTTTGTACTTCATTGAATATCAACGAATAACACTGATAATTCTAGAGCATTTGGGACGTTCTCTTTCTGGAGAATCATTGAACTTTATCTGGCATCTTTGAGATCACGATACTTCCAAGAGTTTGGTAGATTTTCATTGGCGTCGGGGGTGGCTCGGGGATTTCGATGCTGGCAATGAGAGGTGTCGACACGCGCCTAAAACCGCGGAATCAACGCCGCTTCCCACGACCCGCTAATTACTATCATTCATCGGTTAATTACTTTCACCTCTACCTGTTGCTACGTCCATTCAATCCTTTCTTCCGTAATAATTTCCTCTCGCTCGCCGCAGAAAAGTGCTTCTCCACTGAAAAGAGAAAAGAATTCCGTCCCGCAGCAGGAAGCAGTTGCGGACGGATTTAAAAATAAGTTTCTGGTGGAAATTACGTGCATCCGGCTGGCGTCGATTTTTTCTCAGTTAATTCGCGCCATCGACACCCGGTCGACGCGTAATGCAAGAGAATAAAACGAGAAAACTTAGCCGGGCTGCGGTCAGCTGGCTCTGGTTCCGAAACAAGATACGCCTGGGACTTAAAATAAACAAACAGTAATATGCCGCGGACCGATAGAAAAGCAGCTCTATCGCGTCGAATAACGAATAGAGCCAGTCGAGAACCGAAGATATTGATAATTACGAGAACAGCAGCGAACATTTTTGATACGAGGTTCGATCGAGGGCGAGATAGGAATTTGGATCGATATCTCCGCTTTTTTTTATGGGGTAGGGGGAACATCTGCGAGGGGTGGCTTGGTCCACCATAGAACAATCCTCGCCGACATTCATCAGGATTCGAAAACACTCATTACAACAATGGATCACAGGCCTTAATAAAAATTATTCAATTAAACAGAAACGTGAAATCACCGAATCTAAGATGCAATTTTTAATCATTTCCATAGAATTTGCGTTTATTCTTTGTTTTCAACGCGATGGATTGAGGATTCAGCTAGGAGCTTCTAGTTTGGAACGGCAGGAGACATTCCGGAAGGCATTTAATTCGCTCGTAATCCTCCCCCCATTTCAAAATGATATACGAGAGAAATTATAGCATCCACCAAGGGTGGATCAGAAAGTCGAGGCTGGGGATGGTTACCGAGGGGAGGGGCAACCTCCGCGGGACAGTCGTAGAAACACCTGCGCGCACGGGTAATAGTTTTCACGAGCATCTGCTCGCGGTCTACTGGCCTATTTCCAGCTGCTTCGACCCCTGACGCTGATCAATTCAAAATTGCCGAAAACCACGTTTTCTCCATGTTCTCAGATACCGCGCTATCGAAATTATCGAGAAACATCTGTCGACCGAACGTCGACGGACAGTAAAATTAATCGACTCTGTCGAAACCAACACCGATAGAAGCCTTTCAACGGCCGGAGGACGGCTCTGAATGATCGTTAGACAAATGGAGAAACAGTGCTGAGACGTGCGACTTTCGCGTATCAGTATCTTTTAAAGGGGCTGCAAACATGATACGCGGACGGATTAGCTTACTCCGCGTCCAAAGAGACACGCAGACCGCGCTGGTTTATCCTAGTTCTTCGCGGCCCGAAGGTCGTCGCACTTCAGATACCGCGGCGGCGTTTCTTTGAAAAAAAGGGATCGTGAAAAACCAGATCGAGTTTCTGCGATTCCAGGGACGCTGTTTCTCCGTTGCAGAAATTCAACTCTCCCGACAGTCATTGTTCCCATTTTTTTTACCATAGATCTGAGCGAACCGAGGAAAACTCGTCCGATTTTTAAACGCGGAGGATCGAGTACTGGCTAGGACCTATCCCAAACTTGAAATTCTACACTGACGTTTAAGGACGCGCGGCTGATTAATAGCAGTTAGAACGTACGGTTCGTTCGGTTTCAGTGGAAGAGAGTCGTCTCGCGGCGGAGACAGGCGAGTATCTCGTTGACAGGAAGAGGGACAAGGCGGAGAGAGCGTGCATAGGTGGTCGCAATTTGCACCTAGGAGCACAGAGAGCACCGATATCTAGTATCCCGTCGTATTATTACGCTCGAGGGCGTTCGTAAGGGGGAACCGAGAGGTCCAGGGATGGCCGCGGCGGGTAGGTGTAGGCTTACTTTGGACTCTGGTGTGGGATTACCGTACTTATATTCAAGTCTAATATTAAGTTACCATTTTGCTTTACGGCAAGTGAACAGGCTGCCTGCATATAGGAAGCCATCCGAGCGCTCCTGGGACAGTCTGGGTTAGGTCTCGGGGCCCACCTTAGACACGTAAAGCCTCTCTTCCTTCTTCCCGGGCCCGGCGTCTTCCAGAATAAAAAAAAAAAAAGAAGAACGACTTCCTCCGATTCGTGTCTCCGAAGCTGCGGAATCGTTAGTCATGGAGAGTTTCTCCGAGGCCGGAGTCGTGTAAGTCGGTCGACGGTTTCGGTAAAAGTGATCTTTCCACCGGAAGACGAAAACGGGATTTTTCCAAGTGTTCGAACTCGGAAGTGCGCGGATCTTCTCGTCGAGGGAACGACGCAATTTCACGGTGCGATCTTCTTATGTTCAAATGGGCGACGCGGCTTTACGGTGAGAAAGACGTGTTAACAGGACCGTGGAACGGAACGAACGAGCCGATAAGAAGGCAGAGGTACTGACTTCTGTGCGTGCTGGGGTTTGCGTCAGTCCTCCTAGCACCATTTGAAATCAGTACTACTCTTCTTAGCAATCTTCGAAGTCCGCGGGAGAAGATCCGGAGGACTGGAAGAACACTCTCTTCGAATGACGGTATTAAAAAACTTCTTCTTCTTCTCTATGCATCTCTTCATTCTTTCCTCCTTTCTCCTCTTCGCCTCGATACAGTATGCATGTATGTATAATAGTTACACAAGGTGAACACGTGTTACAAGTTTTGTGCAACGACCGGTTCGCAATTTATACGGTTTCGCGCTTATCCGTCGACGTCTCTCTCTCTCTCTCTCTCTCTCTCACTCGCGCACTCTTTCACTCTCGGGTTTATATGTACAACGTATTATATATATATACATATACATATTATATAAACAAGCGAATAATTAATCACGTACGTCGCTTCGTTATACTTCTCACTCCGTTCGCCGCGGCAATTTTTGTTCCTCCCATCCCGTCGTCGATTATCCATCTCGTTATCGTAATCTTTAGTCTGGTTGCAGCGGCGCGAAGGGATCGATCCGAGCGTATCTATAGAATTATTTAGCGAGGCAGTATGGAACATCGTATAATAAATAAAGTTGGCCCTCCCGGACAGCGATGATGGCATGATAAAAGAATACGCGTCTATGTACAGAGAATGTAATCTCGAGTACGTTTCATTCTTCGTCATGATTAAAGGACACTTCGGTACTCTTTCATTCCTGCTTCCTACCCGAGCCCAGGCGGCAATCATGATAATGATAATAATAATAATAATAATAATAATAACATAATAATAATAATAATAATAATAATAATAATAATAATAATAATAACGTTAATAGTAGAGAGTTCATCGGTTGCTTCCAACCATTTTCCACCCACGAATTAATTATCTCACATTAATTTCTAGATTAAGCGCGGAGGATTTCCCCGGTCGAGTTGCCCCGGCAGTTAGGACGAGTCATTGCTCCTGCCGGTCGCCTTCAGCCTCGTCCACGTCTCGCCCAGAGCTTTCGCGAAATGATCGTCCACTGAGGATATCAACAAACGTTTAAAGACCTGAATTTTAATTTTCAACATTGAAGGTTCTTAAGAGAATCTACCGCTGAGCCCGGCCTCCTTGTCGCTGGTGTTGGCGTTAAAGACGGCCGCGTACTCCTCGAGACCCAAGGATCGTTTGAAATGTTCGTCGATCGCGGGATCGCTCACCCCACCCACGGTCCTGATCCCGGTTCTCTGGCCACCGACCGCTGCCGACGGCGTCAGCGACGGAGTAGGCGTCACCGCCGTGTCTTCGATCGTCGTCCCTGGTAACATCAATCTTCTCGTCATTCGTCATAAAAGTACAACGCTGCGTTTTGTTAGTCTCGACGTGTCCATGCGAAAAGCGTGCAAGCGTGCGGATCCAGCGTTTCGGTTTTATAAAAAATGGTGAATATTGTTTGGCTCTTTTTTTTTTTTTGTTCAGGGTCGCGGGAAATTCTCCGTGCGTGTTCCTCTATTGAACGAGGCAAGCATCTGCGCGACGTGCATCACGCTGCATTGTCACAGCACACACCCCAAGCGTCGGGACAATGGCACACATGTGCCCCCCGCGAGGCCAAGAAGAACGGGCAGCCCCGCAGACACTCTAACGAACCCGTGCGGATGTGCTTACCGGGTTGCGGCGTGGTCGGAACGATCACGCTGGGCCTGGTGTGATGGTGGTGATGCACCCGCGTCGCCGTCATGTCCAGTGCCTCGCTCTGAATCGGGTCCCTCCTACGCTCCTTCCGCCACGCGCTGCTCGGCTTCCGGTGCAGATTCGACGCTTTCGGTCTCTCCTCTGTTCAATTAAATAACCATTTCCCAAATCTCATTCGTTTACAAGAAGATCTTAAATATCGTTGCGTTTTTAATTCGCCCAGGCAGTCGCGGAACGAGCGTCGAATTCTTGAGTGTAATTAAAGCAGAGGTCCTACCGATTTATCGTACATAGACACCCTAAGGCCCACCCCTAATTCTCGTCTCGCATGATTGACGAACCCGGAGAAGAAACGCTAGGTCCGGGTTTCGAATCCTTTGAACCACCACGTTCGTAGGCTAATAAAGACTGAAGAGAGGATCTATCCTTGAGCTTGTTGTCTCAATTTATTTATAAAACATCACGGGTCAAGTATTTCCGTCCCCGCGGATGTCTATCATCGGAAATCGATTGAGCAACCCTTGCGAACGATCGAGAGAACGAACAGGCATCGAGAAATGAAAGAGGGAGGGACGAGTCCGGTTCCCAGGACGAGGCAGGAAGTGCCTAATAGCCGTGAGAGGATCGCCAGGAAGACCAAACTGGTTTAAAACCGAAGGATGAGCCAACGGCCAAAGATGAATGGACCGAACGCGTGCGTTGTTCCGTTCAATTAACTCCCTGGCTCCTGACGTACTTTCCTCGGATTTCACTGATTTATAGTTAGCCAGGGCAGAGTAGTAGAAACAGAGTACAGATTCGATCGGGAATCATCGATTCAATGGTGTTAAGAAATAATTCTACGGAATGGCCAAGTGAATCA
This sequence comes from Ceratina calcarata, assembly GCF_001652005.2. Taxonomy (NCBI): domain Eukaryota; kingdom Metazoa; phylum Arthropoda; class Insecta; order Hymenoptera; family Apidae; genus Ceratina; species Ceratina calcarata. The sequence continues at coordinate 67,685 of NW_017156387.1, forward strand.
CCTAAGTACACCTGATTCTCACTTTGAACATCGAAGAACCTGCTGATAACAGAAATAATTCCTGATACCGCGACGGACGAACTTCTGAAACCTTCGCTGGTCGAACCAGAACGTACCTCCAAGCTTGTACACTGGCCGAAAGTTGTCTGTGGTGAGCCACGGCTGCCAGAGGCACCTCCTCCTCGTCGATACCTCCATGTTCTCCAAAATCGTTGGAAATCATGAACCGATATCAGGAAAAATGACACGGGACTATTGTCTCTCGTTTGCAGAAGTTCAAGGACAACGGTGCACCGACCACCGACTGGTTCCCATGAAATATCGTACACAGAAAGATGCACTCGCACTCGAGATCAAAGTTCCGAGCTATGGAACGTCATTTCCACGGGAGGATCTTCCGCTCGCCGAAGAAAGCGGCTTCCATGATGTCCTGGTGGCCTCGAGGAGCTCGAAGAAAGCGGCGCGACGCGGTCTATCGAGCACTTGGACTGGACTTTGGCGCCGGGATCATCGGCGTTCGATCTAAACTCGGGGATCGCCAGCGTCGTCGTTGAAATTGGAACGGTTTCGTGGACACGGGAACCGCTTTCGGACGCTGGACACCGAGGTTTCTCGAAGGCTAGACAGAGTCAGACGATATCTACGTGGATTCGTGAATGCCCCTCTTACACGACTGTCTTAAGATTCATTCATTCATCCGCCTCGTCCCGTCGTCTACCCCCTCCAACTCGAGGAGAACTCGCCTTTTACACATGCACACGCGTGGATCCAGCGGTGGCTACGTGTTCACGCAGAGCTCGATGCACCCGAAACGTTCTTACAACTGCATCATCGTTTCGTCGAAAATAAAACATCTAGAAAATCGAATATGAATAAGAATTTTGTCTCACGTCTGGGGAACATCATTGGCCATTCATTACAGATTTTTTCCTATGAATCCATTAAATTCGCAGACTGATTCGTCGTAAAGTCCTGATCAATGCCTCTATTTTTTTAATTGCTCTGAGGACCAGCTCGAGGCTGTCGCTACTGAAAGGAATCGGTGAAGAAACGAGCAGCACTTCTGCTCGCTCTCCTCTTTCCTTCCTCTTCCTCTTTCCCTTTTTTTCCCGTGGCGCAGGTACGCGATCGATGGATGCACATGTGCGTCCGCCGCACGTGCACTACGCGTCACGTTCGCGAGAAAAATTCGCTCGATAAAGATCGTTCCACAAAATATTCGATACCCGGCGTTCCAAGAATTTTGACACACCGTGAAACAATTTCCGAGTATCGTCGATTAAAATTTATGGCATTTCTGGCGAGAGTCGAACTTCGAAGAACAGGAGTGGTGTTTGCGGTACGATTCTAAGTAGGCTCAAGGATTTTAAGTACTCAAACAGAGATTCCAGAAAATCCTCGTCGTTACTGTTTTTAGAGAACAAGGCCTGGTCGCCAGTCTGATTCACTCGGAGGCTAAAAAATGTAGCGAAGGTTAACGACCTTGAAACGTATCGATCTCGGGTGTACTATTGTCAGCTGCGTGATTCCTAAGCAAGATCAAGGTGGTTATCCTCGAGAAATCGTGAGGCATCGGGCTGGAATGCGAGGCATTTTAATAGCAACGCGACCAGGTAATCGCGCATGGTTATCAGACGTCCGCTAACCAGCGAGTCGCGGCTTCGTGGGTGTGAATTCGTCGGATGCTTCGGCACGTTTCGAACCGAGGTCCCTTCGAACGGTGCCTCCCATCGATAATCCGTATTAACTTGGTCGTCGACGACTGGAACGGGTCGAAGAACAGAGTATCCATCAGCGCCGGTTTAAACTACAATTTGACATTACGATCAGGTTGATAACTATCGCTCGCCGAGCCGGTGAACGTATTTTTGGCCGGAGAAACTCACAGAACGCGCCATCGGCCGCGTGCACGCGCAACTGCGCTCGGTATTCGGAACAGGTTCGAGCCACGAGCATTCCATCACAGCAACAAACCACACAGTCGCGGAGCGGCTACTATAGCGAACGAGAGCTCGCTCGTTACGCTACGCCGTCCGATACCAGCTCGATGATTTATGAAAATCATCGCGTCGTCATGCTCCCGATTGCCCTCGAAAGTGGAACCCTCTCTCTAATGCGTCACACTTTACTGCCGCATTTTTCCTCACCATTTACATCCATCGTTCGAGTCAATTCTCTTATAAGTAAAAATACGCCGAGACGATTTTCATCGACCGTTTTCCCGATCTCTAAAAAAATGTTTCAATGCCGACGTAGCAGCAGCGAGAAAATGGAAAGTTTACGAGAAGAGAGTTTATCTGTCTTATCGATTCTTCGTGAGTCGATTCCCGATAAGGGACTGCGACTTCCTGTACGACGGAACGCCGACAGACCTTCCGCAAATAAGGAGGAGCTCGGGCCGCATTCCTCGTGAATGAACCTACCGAAATAAGGCGAGATCGTGACAGAACGATTCAACCAGTCCGGCGTCAAGAGACTATTGTTTACGGTCGATTACACGCGCGTCGCGTTGCGAAAATGACACACTTCGCCGTGAGAAGCGTTTCGAGGAATACAAAAGGGTATCTTTCTAAATAAGAGTACGTGTCCAGAATGGAGCGACGCGGGTTTAATTGAAATTAATGCCGGGGCTCACTTGCCAGCGAGAGTAGCCCGCGAACGCGGCGAAACTAAAATAAACGGCGCACAATGTTATCTAATTCGACGCGAAATTGGCATTTCGCAGGAATGCGAGGAGAGCTCCTCGCCGGCTCTTATATAAATCCCTCGGATTCCATCGATCGGCTCGTCAAACCCCCCCCCCCGCCGATTAATCCTCTTTACCGGTGAACAGTCCCTTCCATTGAATTCCCTGAGACGTCGAAAGAACCCACACGTCCTGCACGAGAATCAGGATGACCTTAGATCTCAATTGGAGAGCGGGTGCTACGAAACGGACGCGAGACCGTGCCGACAATTGGATCGGATCGCGCTAACTGGAGTACCTCTGGCAAAACATCGTGCATGAAAACAAAATATGTAACGCGACCGCGGCGTAATCTTTGAACCGCGCGTAAACGGTACGCTATCTGAAAACTGTTTTCAACCAACTCCGCCGTAGTTTCGCGTGGTCGTCGTGCCTTGGCTACCAGCGACGGTGACAAAGAATGCGAGTCGGCGAGTAAGTCACGAGGCAAACTGACCTTGCACCATGGTGGCCGCCCTGGAGAGGACATCCAAGGCGCTTTCGACTGCGGACATCTCCTCTTCCCGTCTCTATCCTTCCTAATCCTCGATTCCGCCGATGTACTCTTTGAGGTAAACAACGAACTTCACTCTCGAAGACGCGTAGCACGCACCTCCAGGTGTTCGAAATCGCCCGCGAATCGGTTCCCCCGTGAATCCTTCAGCTCTGCGGACAAAAGTCGGGAGCTAACTGTTTGGGGGCCTTCCTCGCGGCCGATGCCAGGCGCAAATAAAGTAAAACGGGGATTAAAAAACGTGACATTGTCTGTGGAATGCGGACCCCTCACCAGAGGCCCGCACCGCGTCCCCCGTCCTCGCCACGCCGCCGCCGCCGCCGCCGCTTCGCGAGCGAGTCCCCACGCGTACCCAGCTTGATCCCACTCCACCCACCGTTAACGCCAGCGGCGGCCTCGAGCTCCTCTCAATCCAATTTCAACGATTACCCATTCGTATCATCGGACATGGAAAGGAAGTCCCTCGGGGATATAGGTCGATTTTTATGTAATCGACTCGTACGGCGATTCAAACGATTTGCATGCGAGGCGACGCGTTCGTCTCTAGCGCGAGCCACTCGGAGCAGCCACGGTTCGTCGGAATCTCGTGTAAGGATTTTAGTGATACTCGAGGCCGTCGCTGACCGTAATGTTCCTCTTCTTGCACCCGTATCGCGCCCCCTGCTCTCTTTCCAAACTTCCACGCAACCGGCGTCGCAATTTCATTCCTAACGACATAAACAATGACTCCTAAACAGTCCGAGAATCATCCCACGGATTTCCGCTTATCCCGTTCGAAAGAAAATCGAAATTGTTCCCCGTCTCCCGTAAATTGTACCGGCGAACTCGTGACACGATCGATATATAAGAAAATTCTTTGACTCTAATTGAAATAGAACGTAACGATCTCGTAATTTGGATCGAATTCCTCTACCCCCACTTCTCTCGTACTCTCCCGAGGTTTTCCTCGGCTCTCCCCGATAAAATTCGATTCCCCGATTGTTTCACGATGATCCCACTCCCGGTTTTGAAACCCTCCACGATCTAATCGCCGGAGTAATTTTATTCGACGCGATTCGTCGACGAAACCCCGAACGGAGTTCCAGCAACGGGGACGATTATAAAATTTCGCGACGGTAACGATGAAAGGAACGAAGATTTTTAGTGGAATCGGTAACGATTAGGAATTCTCACCGACGAAACGGAGGAAGGAGGCCCCTTCCTTCGGCGTGCGGCCGGGAGAGCCCAGGAATCGATAGAGGAATGCGGCGTAGCGTGAAGACAAAAAAAAGGAAGGAACGAGCCACGCATTCCTCAAGGTAAATCGAAGTTAAGGTGGTGGTTCTTTTTATGCTTTACTCACGATTGATCTCGCGATGACAGGCCGGCGAATGCTGTATCAAACGTCCGGCGGGACGTCCGCTGGCACGTCGGACCGAACCGCGACACGTATTTTCATTGAAAACGACGGAAAATCTAATGGTATGCGGGGCCGGACGCACACGGGCTCCGTTTGACACACGAGAGCCAGCCTCGACTTCCCCACGTCCCCACTACTTAAACATTACGATGGAATGCCCGGCATCTCGAGCGTCGCGGCGCCTTCTATCGACAAAATCGCCAACCTCGGCACGCGCGCGGATCAAACCTCGTCCGGATACGATTTTTACTTTTTTACCGCAAAATCAAATCCCATTTCTCAGAAACGCCGCTCCGACTCCCACAACAATTAATTACAAACATCTCGTGTACTCTCGGCGCGGGAATATTAGAAATAGGGATTTCAGATTCGAATCGAATCTGTAAAGGAACGAGAATCGTCTTTTAATTACGTCTCTTCGATGAATGAGAAAAGAGGGATGATAGTAGTTACCCAGGAATTTTCAGGAGTTCGAATATTTATTTCAACCAAGCGTGTTTCAACGACTCCATATAAAATCTCCATACGAAAGTTAAATCACGATGCCAAGAGGTACTCCGACGCAACGATTAAAAAAAAGTATGATCGATGCATTCGACGATGCTTCCATTCAGTTTTCAATTCGTTTCGCGTAAAATTGTTAGACCGCGGTGCGAGAAACGTGTCCGTCCGAGAGAAAAATGTGCACGTTCAAGGTATCACATTTTCCTGATCGTCCTCGTCGTCGTCGCTCATACCGTCCAACGCGTAGCAAAGCTGCGATTAGAAATACGATGAAAAATTGGCACGACTCTACGTCGACACAGAGATTCGGTTGATGTACCTCGTCTAAATCTGGCCTTTTAAGCAACTCCTCCAAACCCGACAACTTTTCCAAGTAATTCGGGGTGTTGCACGCGTCCAAAACGAAGTCCAAACCCCGACTTTTGTACTCGCTGATCACAGCTACGGAACAGGCCGTGCAAGACGTGAACCTATGCGTGATCGTCAATTGCGTATCGTAATTCCACAGGGATCCCCTTATCGTGTGCGGCACGCATCCCAGAAGGCCTACCAATTCCGTATCGTTCGGACCGACGTTGTCTCTACTGTTACCCACTATCGCTTCCGCCTCGACTCTGTTCCAACAAAACAATTCATTTTCCACGAATCATTCCCCAGTTCAATTTGCCTGACTTTGTTTTTTACCCTTTCGGGTGTTGCAACAATGCTATCAGCAACTCCACCGCGAGTCCTGCGGCGATCTGCGATAATCCCGGCCTGCTCACTGTACATTGCTGATCCAAAGTTCTATCGGTCTGCGACTGTAAGATAAAATCTGATATGCTACGCCTGTCGGGACAATCTGTTTTCTCTTCGCTTACGTTTCCGGGCTGCGTCACGTCGTTGCAAAAGTAGCAACCTAAGTCCCTGCCGCAGGGATTCCTGGATTCCAAGTCCGGGGAAATCGCGGCGGTGACGTCCCGAGTGCCGTGTCTCTGCACGGTGTACGAATCGAATCCCAAAGCCGCGTTGATCGCGATTTTATTCTTAGCAGCGCACAGGACCGTAGGCAGCCATCTGGCCTCGCGAGAATCCAGCAACAAGAACACTACGTCGCTCTTCTCTACCAGCTCCTCTAATTTTTCTAACGCCTGCTTCGTAGACTCCATCAGGCTCTCGCTCACCACGTGCCCGGGCATCGGAACGTGTAAAACTACACCTTCCGCGTTCTGTGCCATTAGTACGATTAATGTGACGAAGCTTCTTTCGATTCTTTGATACTCACGATGCTCGGTCGAATGTTTATTAAAGCGTCTCTCGCGGCATAAGCTTTGTGCTTGTGTTTCACGGCGTCCTGGTGACTGTACAAACTCTGTCGCACAGTGTTGCTGTGCGACACGTTCGCACTGTCGACGAACGTGACGTTGTTCACGCCCCAGCCTAAGAGAACCCTTGCCACCGAACAACCCAGGGTTCCAGCCCCTAACAGAAGACACCTGAGATTGCTGATCTTGTCTAGATCTAAATCGGGCACCAGGCGCCACTTCATCAACTTCAGATTCAGGTTTATGGCTCTGTCCGACAATCTAACGAAACGATATGCGTTTAATTACATTGTATCTACTCGGTGGTCGAGTTTTTTTTATCTTTTAATTACTTGGTCGGATCCATCGTATCGGAGAGGTCTGCTATGGTTGGACCTAATTTATCATTCGCGTTGTTCTCCCAGCCGACCAGCGGACCGCAGAACAGAGACTCCCTCACGTCCTTTCCATGCCCGTATTCTTTGGTCTTCAGTTTGAACACGAGACTCCTCTGCGCTTTGTTCCCTCGTACCGCGACGAGTTTAATCGTTCTCGAGAAGAAATACGTGGGACAGTGCCAGCACAATAAGCACAGGAGATTTCGTAGAGGCCATCCGGGCTTGGAACCCGTGCAGGGGTCGTAAAAAGCGAAATAAATTTCATTGTACTCCTACAAAAATAGTCAAGTTCGATATTGGTGTTAATTTCAAGTCCATTTCTTTAATACCTCTAATCGCTTCTCGCTACTATTGATTTCCACACCTACTGCCAGTTCGACAATGCTCAGTTTACCATCCTTGGATAATAAAACTGTGAAGTAATTCTTTGTCTTGCTGTGCAATTGTAAAAACGTTTTGGAAAATTGTTCCACGTGTTCCTCCGTGAATTCCTCGTCGATCGACCTCGGTGGTTCTTGATCGTACATTTCTGGCAAACGAAAAGGTGTGGGATGCGCGACCCAGTAATAGAATTTATACTTCTTCAGGTCTGAATAAGCTAATACTATGAACAGGGACAGCCTCCATGGGCTTTTCAATATAGTCCCATCTTGTATTTCGGTGAGAACGTTCCTTCCCATGCGTTCAATGAACTTATCAGGATTGGTTTGCTTGAACGCTTCCATGGTGTTCGTGTTGATCATGTGTCCAAAGCAGACAACAGACGAGTTGTTGTTCAGCGTCTCCGAGTCTCTAAAATTAATTTAAATAAAGTCAACTCTGACCGACGGATTCATTTCCATTGCAAACACGGACTTACTCATTGAACGAAGTGAAATCCAACACCAAAGGATTGGTGTTGTCTTCGTTTAACGATTGCAGACTGTAACTTCCCCATAGATTGATCACCGTCTTCTCGTCTAGCTTAAATTTGTCTATCTTCAACTCGGCGAACTTCGCCCAGAACGTGCAATCTGTGGTCGTCCTCAGTTTCGTGAATTTCACAAAGTTCGACATCGTCTCGGTCCTCCTGTGGACAGTCCGATGGCTTCTCATTCGGAATGTGTGTCAACGTGACGACAACAATAACAACGGAAACGTTCGTCGAGTAAGTGTGCGTGTCGGAAATTTCAAAGCACGACCACGGCCGGTCTGCTTATCAGAAATCCACGCAGACCACTCTACGATCGCTGATAATTATCGAACCGGCAGCAACAGACAGGCGAGATTCATCGAATCGCCCAAGAGACAGACACGGACCGTGCCATGAGTCTCCGGTCACCAAATGCGTTTGCGAAATTTTGCACACGCATGCGCTCGTATCAATGAATCGCTCTTTCAAAAATCAGCTGTACACGACGATCGTTTTACAGCATAAAAATTAAGATCGTCGTACTCGATTCCATTTCTTCAGCATCTTGAATTTTATGAGAATCGATGTCCATCATAGATCTTCGAGATACAATTTCCAGCGTTGGACTTTATCTTCCGTCAGGACTTGAAGAACGATAATTCATCTCGTATAAATAGTCTCGGCTTGGGAAGGAACGGATTCGGTCTAGTTTGCGTCCAGATAATTTCATCGTTGGTACAGCACTGTGGCTGACGTCACAAAGGCAGTATGGCCGGACAGCATCGGCTGTCTGCATTGTAACGTTGGATTAACGCTTTCCGGGGGTTCGACGGGACACGTTAAACTAAACTATGTCGGATTACTTCAAGTCCGCCCTGGGGTATCTAAACGGAGCCGTGAACACGAACGAGTACGTCGGGCAAATATTGGAAATCAACAATGTGAAATTACGCGTGACTAGGCTACTCGCCGAGGGTGAGTCTGTCAACCCTCCCTCTGTCTCGTCAGACGATTTCGTTTCCGAACAAATCAATCCCCATGATCGTTCCTCTGTCGTCTGATAAAAATTATCGTCCGATGCGCACTCGTTTTTGGTTACACTTGACACACAGTGGCTGACAATGTGCCAACACTATGTGTTCCTCTCTCCTTTTGACATGTGTCAAACTTGTTTTGACATTCGGCTCGCTCGTCACGCCAGCGAGCAGATTTTTCAATCCGTAACGCAGCCCCGTGGAATGTCGATCAGTTATATTAGAACATAATTATATACTACGATAAGCGTGTTATGTATCGTTCGTCTCTCTTACTAATGTCTGTTGTATTTAAAAAATAAATGATTTAGTTTAACAAACAGCTGACTAATTTCTTTCTTTATCAAATCGTTTGTTCATTCAGTATTATTAACATCTAAGAATAGACTAGTAAAAACTTGAGGATCTCGTCAAACGATTTTCCATCATGTACAAATTAACATTTCCCACGTTTCCCTTTTTCCTAATCGTGTTACACGGTTCAATCAATGTTTAAACAATTGTATCAACAGGTGGTTGGGCTCTGGTGTTCGCAGTGGAAGATATAAATACAGGGAAAGAATATGCACTCAAGGTAACTGATAGAATAAATTCTTAAACAGATTCTCTTAACAGAACTCACGATTAGTGCGACGTTCCAAAACGAATATAATTTTCAGAGACTCATAGCAGTAGACGAAGAAGCGAATCGAAGTATCGTACAAGAAATAGAGGTGCTGAAGAGATTATCGGGTCATCCGAACGTGATTCAGTATCTGTACGCCCAGCGCGTAGAACGCGAGGATCGTAAGGGATACGAATATTTGTTAGTAACGGAACTATGCCCAGGAGGGACAGTGGCAGACATACTTCGATGCCTATCGCCGAACTCTCTGACCCTCGCCCAGATCTGTAAGATAGCCTACCAGGCTACGAGAGCTGTGCACCACATGCACAACCAGCAGCCAGAGCCACTGGTACACAGAGACATAAAGTTAGAGAATTTCCTAATCGGGAGCGACGGTCTGATCAAGCTCTGCGACTTTGGTAGCGCTTCCAACCAGCAGATCTTGCCAAACCCGTCGTGGAACGCCCAGAAACGCGCGAACCTCGAGGACCAGATGGCCAAGTACACGACGCCCATGTACAGAGCGCCGGAAATGATGGACACGTGGAACAACGAGCCGATCGGTCCTCCGGTCGACTGCTGGGCGCTCGGCTGCATAATTTACACTCTGGTCACCCTCAGGCATCCGTTTCCCGAAGGTACGCAAGTGTACGACGAAGGTTCATCGACGATTCGACCAAACGGTCGTATTAATCTCTGTGTGAATTATCGCAGGCAACAAGCTCGCTATAGTGAACGGCAAGTACCCCCCGCTTCCAGCTAATCCACGTCTATCCTGCCTACACGATATAGTGAAAGGGTGCTTGGAGATTTCTCCGGTGCGAAGACTGACCACGTCGGCGATCTTGGAACGCCTCGCGGCGATAGCCGAGTCGAACGACTTTGATCTCAGAGAACCCCCGAAAGTGGAAGTACCAGCGAAAGCCCCACCGCCTCCCAGACCGGCACCACCGCCGCCGACCAACGCTCCGGCACCTCCTCCGAGGCCGACGCCACCTCCGGTGACCGCTCCTCCACCTAGACCCGTACCCGCTGCGCAAACGGCCGTAGCCAAAGTCCCGGTCGCTCAGACCACGGGACTGTTCAGTTCTCTAAAAGGAGGCGCCGGTAGCTTCCTGAGGAACATCAAGGACACCTCGAGCAAGATGATGCACTCGATGCAGCAGAGCATGGCCAGGACAGAATTAGACATCAGTTACTTAACGTCCCGCATATTAGTCATGCCTTATCCCGCGGATGGAATCGAGTCGGCGTACAGAGCGAACCACGTGGAGGACGTCAGGGCGTTTCTCCAGGCCCGGCACCCTCCGCCGGCTCGTATACAATTATATAACTTGTCCCGTGGACGACCGAACGTTACCAGGCTTCCCGGTAGACATATCGATTGTTCGTTCGCCTATGCTTGTTCGGATTCCAACGCCCCGCTGTTGTCCGCGTTGTATCAGATATGCCAGGACATCTATCGATACCTCAACGCCGATTTCAATCACATCGTAGTATTATATTGCACCGTGAGTACTTTTCAAAATGATTTAAACGTCGTGCGCTGAATGAAGTTCTATAGCCGATCGTATTTTCTTATCAGGACGGATTTAGAGCCAGTGCAACGGTCGCGTGCACTCTTCTGATCTACGCCAGGGCTTTCACTACCCCCGAGGAAGCTATGGCGATGTTCACCACGAGGCGACAGCCTCCCAAGCTACAACCCTCGGAATTTCGCAGTATTAATTACATGAGCTTACTCAGCACCGGCGTGCAGCCGCACACGAAGCCTCTGGCACTCCGCTCGTTAGTAATCGAACCCGTTCCCCTGTTCACCAGGGCGAAAGACGGCTGCAGACCTTACGTAGATATTTACAGCAACGGTGCTTTAGTTTTCTCCACCAAGCTGCCGGAGTACGAGGACATGAGACTGTTCGGGATGATGGTGGGCAAGCTCGCGATAGTGTTAGGCAACGCTACCGTCAGGGGCGATGTGACTTTAGTGATATATCATGCTAGACAGCAACTGGGTCGCGTGATAGGGATCAAGATCGCATCCGTACACTTCCACACGGGGTACATACCCCTCACAGACTCTGCTTTAACGTTTAAGAAAAAGGATCTTGACGACGCGCCCGAAGTCGGTAGTAACTGTACTGTCACGTTGAACATTATGGTAGCGAAGGAAATTCCGAAGATGGCCAGAGTTCCAGCTCCGTGGGAGGCCGAGGTCAACACGAAACTGGAACCAGACCCGCTGTTTGGATCCACTTTAGAAATGGAAGAGACTCTGGACAGTTTCAGAACAGCCAAACCTCAAGAGGTGAAATATACAGTTGAATTTGTGTTCAAATAATCATCGGTTTCTTTTTAATTATTAATGTTTCACAGGCTCTGAAGGAAGTGACTGCCCCGATAGAAGAACCTCCGGAGAACGTGGACGCGCAGCAAACGGAGACGCCTGAACAGTCTCAGGACGAGGAGGTGCAAGAACAAATCACCGAGGAGATTAAATTTCAAGAGGCAGACTTGCTGAACTTGGGAATGCCAGAAGCCAGTACTGTAGACGATACTACTCCGCAGGCTGCTAACCCGGGATTAGATATATTTTCTAGCTCTAGTCAGAAGGAAAGCGATCTCTTAGGCGGCTTCGGTGTCTTCGTACAGCAAGAGAAGAACACCGTGCCGACCATAAACGATCCTGCCCAAAACGATTTATTATTTGGACACGATCAGCCTACCGCTAAGAATGACAACCCTAACAATAATCTAAACGATTTCCTGTTTACTCAAGGCCAGTCGGCGAATAAACAGAATTTAGACGATTTGTTCGACCCGTTCGGTGGTACCGGGAACAATCTCTTGGGAGGAATGCAAGGCTCTAAATCGAACAACGTCAAGCCTCCCGAGGAGAGTTTCCCACGGAACTCGAGCGTACCGAACTTCGCAGCGAACACTCAGAACAAGGATCCGTTCGCGAACCTCACCAGCTCTCTGGGAGCTGGTCTGAACACCAGTTGGAACGGAACGCCCAAGAACTCTAATACTCCACAGTCGTCCAGCCCGGCCCCGGCCAGTACGCCGATTCACTCGAGTCCTCATACGCACAGAAACACCACCAACGAGGCGAACACCGCTGAACCAGGAACTACGAAAAAAGGCGACGCGTTCGAAGATCTCCTAGGAAGTCAAGGATACAATTTCTTCAGTTCGAGGAAAGCGGAGAAAGACAGTCCAAAGACAATAAATCAAATGAGGAAAGTCGAGGCTGCGAAGACCATGGATCCAGACAGGATGAAGATCGCTGAATGGACCGAGGGCAAGAAGGGTAATTTACGGGCATTGCTATGTTCCATGCATACTGTCCTATGGCCAGAAGCTGACCGGTGGCAGAGGGTCGAGATGCATCAGTTGGTCTCTGCTGCAGACGTGAAGAAGGCCTACAGGAAGGCTTGCCTCGCCGTGCATCCGGATAAGGTATTCGTTCTAAACAGGATACTAAATCAATTTTAATCGTGAACTCATGTAAGTCTTTACTAATACGAATCTGTGATTTTAATCGAAATTTTCGTTTGGTTCCTCAGCAAGCTGGAACGGCTAACGAGAATATAGCGAAACTGATCTTCATGGAACTGAACAACGCCTGGAGCACGTTCGAGAACGACGCGTCGCAACAAAATTTATTTAGTTAATTATTCCGATTTGACTGTTATACACTCGTTTACGTCTAAGGTAGTTCCTAGGAAAGAGAGAACCGAGAATATTATTAATTAACTAATTAACTATTATTAATATAAGATGACTCTCTCCGTGTTACATTCCAGCTAATGGTATCTTAGCTGTAGAAAAAAAAAAGAATTGTAGCAAAAGGCGAAAGCTGCATTTTGAATGGCTACCCGTGTACATGCAACAACTCTCTTTGTCGTATGAAAGAAAGCCTTGTAAGATTACTTAAAACCGTATTAAGTGTAACTGCGGCAAAACGTATATATGTATATAAGGCAAAAAAACTGTAAATTAAGGAGGATTCCAAATATATAAAGATATTTTCCGGCCAGACGGTTTTCTCTCACGCCCTCCCCCAATCGTTATTTTTATACAAATAAAGTTCAGCTCGTATTTCAAACAATGGTCTCTACTATTTTCTTTCCTTGTCCTTACAAGGGATCGACAAAAAAAAACTCAGACGGTGCGTCAATCTTCCTCCCCGAAATTCCGAGTTGTGAAAGAATCGATTATCGAAAGAGCTGACGTTTTTTCGAATACCCGAAATCTCGTGTGACGACTTATCGGACACCCCGTACGTGTGTATCACGTATCTGCGCCAAGGGGTGAAATTTAAAGGGAGGGGCTGCTCTCGAAAATGGCTGTTATACACGGGGTGGTAGGACGTCGAGAAGAGGGCAAGTAACACGGTTCATCCCTGTCTTCCACTTTGACCAATTGACATTATTTTCCGACAATTGATACAGTTACCTAATCGATAGCTATTATGTGGCGGCTGAGAAGCAGCCTCCGTGCTCATCTTCGCCCACCCCCGAGCCGACATATGATTCGGAACAGATACACCGTCTCGGATTCTTACGCGTCGTACGTCGGCGGGCCTCGCCTCTGAATTCCGGTCGCGGTTTCTTAACGAGTGAAAGAATCGCGGGTATCGTTCGCCAGTGAGACTCGTCAGTGCGTGCGAACGAGATTCGTTTAAAGGGGGGTATAATCCTCTGTGGGAACGTGGTCGTTTTTTATGTCAAGATGAGAACGATCGTGGCACCGATCACGCGAGAGTGCTGGAAACGAGTGCCTGCGTCTGGAATATCCAGCAACGTAAGCCCGAAACATTTAAGTATAAACAGCACCGTATCAATAACGATTCCGTTCTAATCGCGGTGATTACAGATTGGATGATGTAAGCAAGAAGAGCGAAGAATAACCCAAGTACAGGAAAGATGTTCGCTCGGAGAGTGCTGCTCCTCCTTCTCCTAGGAATATCCTTCTGTCTCTGCTCGGCGGATCTCGACAGATCCGTGAGGGCCGTCAAGGGGCGGTTTCGGACGTACGCCGCGTGGCGTGTGGTAATGTGTCTGGCGCAGCCACAAGCTTCGCTGAGGACGGACGTTCAGAAGGCATGGGAGAAGGCCAGGCTGGAATCCTCCCACGCGGACATGAACGTGTCCTTCATCGAGGCGCCACCCAAGACGGATTCGCTCGCCTACCCCCTGTCGTTGTTGAACAAATTTTGTAACGAGATCAAAGGCGGACGTACGATGCTGAGCCTGATAATCGGAGGAGGATCCGCGGCTAGGTTTCTGGTCACCGCTGCAACTGCGCTCAACGTTCCAACCCTTTGGTTGCCGTTCACTCACGAAGACTTTTTACGACAGGTTTCTCAGAATTAATTCGATACGAAATACCGAATCATCGCTAGTCGTATTTACTATATTTAATATTGTAGGGAAACTTAGGGCAATACGAGAGTCGCATCGGTTCCAGTACGAGAGAAGTCGGAGCAGCCGCAGCGGCCCTCATGCAGAGAGCAAACTGGCACGCGTTCACTCTACTCATCGACACTACTTTACTTCCCTTGACTCATCTCTTACACGCGAATCAAACGACCCTCACGCCTAGGACCATCATACACTTGCCGACCAACGACAAGACTCTTCGACTACGGATAAAAAGAGTCGCCGAGGAGGGTGGAAGCGGGGGAGTGATAGTGATGGGCTGCGATCTGAACAACGCTAGGAAAATATTAGCCGTGGCCGGGAAGTACGAGATGCTCGCGGGACGATTCCTTTGGCTGTGGCTGGACTTAAAAGCGGAGCTCAGACCGAACGAACCGAACATAATCAGTTCTCATATATTGCACGGGTCCAGGTCGTCCATAGCGACCAACGAAAATCCGTCGTCGCCCGTGGAGAGCATCAACAGGAATATAAATCTCATCGCCGAGAATCAATTGTCCGTGAGTTCCCTACCGAGCTTGGCCGACGACGTTCGTAGATTGCAGGAGTACAGGTGGCAAAACGAGATGTCCGTAAGTAGCAAGCAGGAAGAGAAGGGTTTCAATTTCGACGACGACGAGGACGACGAGATCAGGATAATGGACAAAGAATTGAATTCGAAAGATTTCATGCCGGTCGGGATGCTGGCACTGAGGCCGTCCGGCATCAAATTAATGGGCAGCGACACTATATTGTCTAGAATGATCAGGGAGACTTCGCAGGCGTTGGACGAGACGTTCATCGAGGTGAAACCGAGGATCAGTCGGTTGGGAGAGACTCAGATGGATATTTTCGTGCCGGAATGCTTTCCAAGGAACACGGCCAAGTTCTTGGTAAATAAAATGAGGCACAACGTTTCCAAGACTTTGACCCAAAAGCTCAGAAGTTCTATGAGTCAACTTTCGAGGGACAAGGCCAAGTTTCATTTGTTGAACTTGCAAGCTATACGATTCCCTGGCAACAAGACTCAACTCAGGTACGCTCGTCGATCGATTCAGAAATATTATAACAATTGTTTCAAATTGATTATTTCTACAGATGGACGAAAGTGGGCACCGTGAAAGGCGGGAAGGAAGTGCACCTGGACACGATAATTTGGCCAGGCGGCGGGATCATGCCTGCTTATCTCGAGCAAGGAGGCGAGAAGATCGGAATGCCTATGTATCGCATAGTAACTGCCCTTGCATCGCCGTTCACCATGATAACCAACATACAAGAAGGCATCTGTCTAAGAGGAGTCTTCTGTCGGCAAGGGACCACTCTGATGTGCTGTTACGGTCTGACCATGGACCTGATGTCGATAGTGTCCCGCGAATTGGGATTCCGATTCGATTTGTATTTAGTGAACGACGGCCTCTTCGGGAAACGAAATGGTACGTTATTCGATTCACTGCCTGTACCCATTTTCCAACGAATCACCGGTCGTAGGTACGAGTGGTACGTGGAACGGGATAATGGGAGAGCTGGTCTCGGGCCGAGCGCAGCTCGCCTTCGCGCCTCTCAGCGTCTCGGCGAACCGAGCAAAGGTCGTCGACTTCACCACGCCGTATTTCTTCAGCGGAGTCAGCTTCCTCACAGCGGTCAAAGTGAAATCCGAGATATCCCTCTTCCCGTTCTTATCACCGTTCAGTACAGAACTATGGATCGCGGTATTCACGTCGCTGAATTTTACCGCGATCGCGGTAGCTCTTTACGAATGGTTCAGCCCGTTCGGGTTGAACCCGTGGGGCAGACAACGAAGCAAAAACTTTTCAATCTCCTCCGCTCTATGGGTGATGTGGGGCCTCCTGTGCGGACACTTGGTAGCCTTCAAGGCGCCCAAGTCCTGGCCTAACAAGTTTCTCATCAACATTTGGGGAGGGTTCTCAGTGATCTTCGTCGCCTCGTACACGGCCAACATCGCTGCTCTCATCGCTGGCGATTTCTTCAACCCAGTCGTGAGCAACTATCACGACAAAAGCGTAAGTCCTTCAGAACACCGACCATATACGTTATCCTCCGTTATGATTAAAAATCTTCTTGCAGTTATTGCTGCAGAAAGTCGGCGCGCCAAGAGCCTCGGCTGCTGAATACTACGTACAAAGAGCTAGTCTTCATCTGTCGTCCCACATGGCCAGATATTCTCTGTCGAACGTCGACGAGGGTGTCGAGAGATTGAGAAACGGTAGCTTAGACATACTCATAGCAGATACGCCTATTTTGGATTACTACCGCGCCATCGACAACGGCTGCAGATTGCAAAAGATCGGAGACACCATAAACGAAGACACTTATGCCATCGCCCTGACCAAGGGCCACCCTCTCAAAGAAAGTATATCGAAAATTATCGCCAATTATTCCAGCACTGGGTTGTTAGACATCCTACAGGAGAAATGGTAAGTCATATTCAGATTATATATTACTTTGCGTTATTAATTAGGAAACAGTGAGTCTGAAGGAACGACGATTTTCAAGGTACGGCGGTCTTCCATGTATTCGAGGTAGGAACACGGGTTTGGAACACGAACAGCGGAGACAACCCAGACCTTTAGGCGTGGTGTCGGTAGCGGGTGTGTTCTGCCTGCTGGGACTGGGAGTCGTGCTCGGGGCGATCATCCTCGCAGGAGAACACTTGTTCTACAAATACACCCTACCGAAACTGAGACACAAGCCGGACGACTCGATCTGGCGAAGTCGCAACGTGATGTTCTTCTCGCAGAAACTGTACAGGTTCATCAACTGTGTAGAACTGGTGTCGCCGCATCACGCGGCCAAGGAACTGGTCCACACCGTGAGACAAGGGCAGATCGCGTCGCTGTTTCAAAAGAGCGTCAAGCGAGTAAGTGACTTTCGACTTCCCGCGATCTATCCTGTAATCCTGCATTTATCTACAAGGCAGCCATGTTCTAGAAGGAACACGAACAGCGCCGAAGGCGCAAGAGCAAGGCGCAGTTCTTCGAGATGATCCAGGAGATACGAAGGTAAATCAAGCGAGATTCTATTCAAGGCATGGTAATTTCAATTATGAATTCCATTGCGCAGAGCTCAGCAAGAAGAAAAAATAGACAGTATGCAACAGCCCGAGGAACGAGTGTCTACTTTTAAAAAGGAAGAGAAAACAGTGAAAGGGAGGGAACGAAGTAGGAGCAAGAGTCCGTTGATGCCTCCGAGTCCGAAGCGAGAAAAAAGCCGAAGCTCTACTAATCTATCCAGCTCGAGACTGGGCCTGTCTCCCATCAGTTTAGACGCACCGATGAAGCCCAGAGAGTTCACTCTGAGCAGCACGAACCTCCGTGCGAGGAGTCCGCTTGAAACAGTGGGTCGAAGATTGAGCCACGGCGACGGTGGATCACCGCCTCCGCGGCTGGGCTCGAACTTCGGAGGCAGTGCGACGCTGCGACCACTGGCTCCGACGAAGAGCGACTCCACGGGAACCGCGACGCCCACGGCAAAGGGAGAATCGAGCGGCGGAGGTGCACCCACGCCGAGATACGCGAGGAGCCCAGCGAAACGGGGACAATCGTTCCCAGTGTTCGCCACCCTGAGGCCTCCGCATTCATCCAGTCACCAGGTTTCGAAGAGCTCCTTGCTGTCACCGAACAACGAGCTGACCACCGCCATAGGTCGCAAACTGTCTCGCGAGTGGGGCTCTGGGACCATAGACATCACCCGGTCGACGGAAACCGTGGCCAGGGGATCGACTTACACCCTGAACCAGGAGATGACTCTGTCCCTGGAGCGACCACCGCACGAGAAGATTCAGGAAGACCCGTTGCCTATCAAGAAGCCTATCAGAAGAGCCAGGAGCCACGAGAACAGGGACACCGGCAAGCTGATGGCCGATCTACCGTCGCCGAGGCTTGCCGCGCAACAGCCTGTCGTCGGAGGCAGATCGGTAAGCGAGAGAACTAAGAAGCAATTGGAGTCAGAGTTGAAAGCGATTTTAAGTGCCAGAGCTCATCATCGGGACCTCCATCCCCCTTGATAGGCGACCGACGAGATTTAAAACAATTTCAACAAAGAGAGTTCTTGCAAAAGTGAGCAGAGTATTAAAGAGGATCGTTGCCTCTGAGGGGCTTTGATTGATTTAAGCAATATCAGATTTATAGGTCAATTTGTAGAGGAAAACATCCGTGAAATCGTAACGCAAAAAAAAATATATATATATATATAAAGAAAAAAATATATATATATACATACATATATGTATATATATAAAGTGTCTCTGGGTAACGAAAAGGGAAGAGATTCTTCTCACGAGGAAAAAGCGAAGTCTCTTTGTCTGTTCATGTTGTTAATATTGATAGAAGTACGTTGAAATGGCAAAAAAAAACTGCTAGGAAACTTTAGTAGAGATCGTCTTAACGAGTAGCGAAACTTAAACGAGTATAAAATATTTTCTTGTTGGCATATTTTAATCTCTACAGCGAGCGCGGGCTTCGGCGAGTCTCCGACATACGCGATCGTTGAACCATCCGTACACCGCCGTGTTTCTCGACCCTCGCGGTATCTCTACCCTCCTCCGGATTCGTCCCTGTCGCATTAACGAGCGAGGAAACGGTGGTACACGGTGTTTCGTTGAATCCCATACTGCCATATACCTTTTAATAATAGCGGGAGACTCGCCCGGACGGCTCACGGCGTAGAAACGACCAGTAAAAAAAAAAAAAGAACGCATAATCGGAAATCTTGGAAAATTGTCTCGGAGCCTGGTGAAACTTGAAATCGGACGGGTCACTTTTTTACCGATTTGCTGGCACTCCGTCAAGTCTAAATAACGACGAAGATAGTACGTACGTACGTACATACATACGAACATGCATACATACATGAATACATACAAGCATTAATCATGAAACTACTTGTAATCTCATTCACCTGTAGAGGAAAAACGATTGCTGTGCAGCCTATTATAGGTGAAGAGATATTAATTCAGGAATTGCACAACGCATAGAATCATCGGAATTGAACATGCACATAAAACTCTTATCGATGTTCTTTTCCTTTCAATCTTTTTTCCGATCAGATCTATCATCCCTTCGATTCGATCCTAACTATCAACACTTTAGAACGTTAGAATGAATGTGTGGGACTAAAAATTAATCGAAAAGAATAAAAAGAAAAAAAAAAGAAGAATAATTGATGAGCGAGGCCTTAGGAGTAGTCGATCCGCCCAAATTCTTTATCGATGATATAGCGTGTAATCGTATTACCGAGCAATTCGCTATACAATTATAAATTGTAAAGACATAGAGGATAGCGATTTAGTTTGATAATTCTCTTCGTTAGGCAAATTGTACGCGCACGAAATTTCCTGAAAGTCGAACGAAGTAGAGACCATCCGCCGATCTCTCTCTCTCTCTCTCTCTCTCTCTCTCCTCTCCCTGTATCTGGCTGATTAATTCATTTCGCTGCATGATAACTGATCTATCCCTGACTTATGAAAGTGTCTTTTGACTGTCGCTAACTAAACTATTTTCAACTGAATCAAGGCAGCTTGGAAAGATCAAGCGAATGAAAGAGCGACTGGCTTGCTCGAGGCAATTCAGGAAAAACTAAATCAAAATACAAATCGCATAGGGGGCCAGTTGAGCGTCGCCCGAGCCTAACTGAATCAAAGATAGACTTATTAAATGAATTAATAGCCGTAACATCGTTTGCCAAGTGGGTTCCGCCGGTAATTTGGTTCAGTAGTGATCGCACCGCTGGTTCTCATTTTATTCAGTAAACCAAACGAGAGAAATAATCGTTCTTCTGAAAGTCCTTGTACATACGTGTCTTCTACTCTAGATACCTGAAGAGACATTATTGCACTGAATTAAAGGTCGAGCCCCCTACTTCATTGTGCGCCAACAAGACCCTGTACGGTTCGAGCATTGCTTGGAAAGATCAGAGCAAAACTGACGGGGACAGAAATTCGGCATCGGCCTATTATCCAAAATACATGTATCTTCTGTTGTTCAATTGAATTAATGCGCGAACTTGCCAATTTTCTTTCTATTGCTCTCTTCTTTCCATTCAGAAAATTGTTATTCATCGGTGAAGCTGGCAAAACGTTTGAAAATTATAACTTTAAATCGATGATCAGAGATTTTCGTTGTTAGAGATTTAAACTAGAATCACAGAGGAGAAATTATTAAATAGTGGCAGTCTTATGATATAAGAATGGTCCTACGCAATCCTCGTTTAACTCGTTAGAGAATAATTGGCGGTGAACGAAATAATCGATTAATTCTGAAATATTCTACATAGAAAACAATTGTATGCGACTTTTTTGCAAGAAATAGCATTACCTACAACTTCTACTTGAAGCATTTTTCGAAATTCCGAGAAAAAAAAATTTTCGATTTTTCCGAGATTTTTCCAAGGGGTACCCCTTCAGATTTTGCGAAATTTTCGTTTTTTGCTAATAACTCCCAAACCGTTTGATTTACGGAAAAATTGCATCAGACCTTTCTTGTAGAGGACGACGAGATCTACAATTTCCGTATAAAAGTTTCTTGCTAGCGCCAATAGTTAACGAGTAATTTGCAAAAAACTGTTTTTTCGTTTTTCGTCAATAACTCGTAAACTATTGATGCTAGCGAAAAGTTTTTGTACGGAATTTGTAGATCTCGGCGTCCTCTACAAGAAAGGTCCTATGCAATTTTCCCGTATCTCTAAGGGTTTAGAAGTTATTGAGGAAAAACGAAATTTTTTTCCAAAAGTTCGCTGTTTCGACGGTGGATCGGTCGGATTTTGTCAGCACCCATAAAATGCCAATTAATGATACTTAACTCGTTAAATACTTAAGTTAGAAGAAAAATGCATAGAATCTTTCTTGTAGAGGACGTCAGTGCCTACAATTTCGTATAAAAATTTTTTCGCTATCGTCAATAATTAATTAATAAATAAAATTGCAAAAATTGTTTCTCCATCCAAGTGAGAAACATTTCAAACAAAATTTATAGCTCCATTTGCCAGATGCAATTTTCTTCTAACTTCACCGAAAAAAAAACGATTACACGGTGACTGCCACTGTTTAATACTCATCTCCTCGGTCCTAGAATCTAAAATATTCTTAACGCGTTAGCTTTAAAACATTGATTCCACACCCGATGGCAATAAGATTATTCTACACTACGGAACACTGCCATAATTTCAACTATTGATTTCGAGATCCTGCCAGATAATGTTATTCAATCTCGCGACAAGACGCGTGACGCATTCACTTCAGGACTCTCTCGAGGACGCTAAATGAATATCGGTCGTTCGGATATATTTCTAAAATAACGAAACGCAACACCAAAGTCAAAGTATGTAATCGACTCCGCGTATAGAAAAGTGTCTCGGTCTAAAGAGCAAAGTTCCTAACGCTCGTGAGAATTATTTTTTTCATAATCACTATCGAGGAACTTTGCGAAGACCCGATATACATTCGGAACTGCTCTTTTCAACTCATCGACGAACTAAATATTATACCAAGTATCTTTCGTTGGTAGATCGTAGTAACACGTATAATTATGTTGCATTTAAGTTGCACGGGATCGCGGATTCGAACGCAACTTGAATGAAACCAATTTACAATTGTAAGATCATAAAAAGAAAAAAAAAAGAAAAAAAGTCGTAGAGAATTACACGGAGTAGTCGTAACGAATCACGAAGAATTCTGTTATCGCGGTGACTTGTTGGCGTACGGTATTGGGTTAGGTTCCTTGTAACCTACCTCGTCTCTCTTGTTACGCCTACTATTATACTGTTATTGTTGAGAACTCCATATTAATAAGAAATAAATATATTGTCTCAAAATAAACGTTTGCTCGTTTCATTAAAACTGGCCGAAAAAAAAAAACTGATCTACTCGTACGATTTCCCACGAGTTGTCAACGATTGCTGCTGCTGCTGTTATCAATTACCGAAAACTCGAATGAACCAGATGACCGATAGTTAAACGAGCAAAGCCTGGAATCACCGGACGCGTTGGTTCAAAGGTGCGCTACGCGATTACAAAGGTAGAAATCGACGTGGACGTGCTCGATCATCAAAGCAAGCGAAATAATTGCAAGTCACTCGCGTCATCTACGATCACGAGTGCTGTTTCACGGTCGAACTTTCGCTTTGGCTGTGTTCGTACGCTCGGTTCGCCTAACCATACACAAACGAGGTGGCAACGTCTGTCTGTTACTCTCGCGATTACGGTAACATGTAAATATAGTCGTGTACCACGGTTCGTCTTGGCCGAAAATTTTCTCACACAGACGACGACCGTGCAGCGTTACAGACATGTGTGGAATGCAGATTTTTCATTCAGAAGCCGATCGGAAGTAACAGCGGAGAACGCGAGACGACGTCGTTATCAGTCTTTTCACTAACGCATCAAGACCAACGACTGAGATTCTTAATAACGAGTGTTCAGATGATACTCGCCGCTGGGAGTTGTCCATGCATCAGGATCCTGTGCTCCAGGAGCACGTGCGTTTAACACGAGAACCGTTTTGTTTGACGTGTGTCTCCAGTTTATCTTGGTCGTATCCNTTTTTATACAAGACTTCCTAGGAAAATTTTTATAAAACTATTCGAACTCCTGTACATTTGTAATATATATATATATATAGTTTAAATAATTTTAAGTGTATATGTATGTAGATGTGAAATATCCACAACTGATTCC
>NW_017156387.1:93506-97075 GCF_001652005.2 Ceratina calcarata
CGCCTACTATTATACTGTTATTGTTGAGAACTCCATATTAATAAGAAATAAATATATTGTCTCAAAATAAACGTTTGCTCGTTTCATTAAAACTGGCCGAAAAAAAAAAACTGATCTACTCGTACGATTTCCCACGAGTTGTCAACGATTGCTGCTGCTGCTGTTATCAATTACCGAAAACTCGAATGAACCAGATGACCGATAGTTAAACGAGCAAAGCCTGGAATCACCGGACGCGTTGGTTCAAAGGTGCGCTACGCGATTACAAAGGTAGAAATCGACGTGGACGTGCTCGATCATCAAAGCAAGCGAAATAATTGCAAGTCACTCGCGTCATCTACGATCACGAGTGCTGTTTCACGGTCGAACTTTCGCTTTGGCTGTGTTCGTACGCTCGGTTCGCCTAACCATACACAAACGAGGTGGCAACGTCTGTCTGTTACTCTCGCGATTACGGTAACATGTAAATATAGTCGTGTACCACGGTTCGTCTTGGCCGAAAATTTTCTCACACAGACGACGACCGTGCAGCGTTACAGACATGTGTGGAATGCAGATTTTTCATTCAGAAGCCGATCGGAAGTAACAGCGGAGAACGCGAGACGACGTCGTTATCAGTCTTTTCACTAACGCATCAAGACCAACGACTGAGATTCTTAATAACGAGTGTTCAGATGATACTCGCCGCTGGGAGTTGTCCATGCATCAGGATCCTGTGCTCCAGGAGCACGTGCGTTTAACACGAGAACCGTTTTGTTTGACGTGTGTCTCCAGTTTATCTTGGTCGTATCCCGTGCGTCATCACCGATCGTCGATCAATTATTAAGTCCTACGAATTATGATCAAGTCTCGAATCTACTCAAGTTAATTTATTCAAAGAATTTTATCGTGTTTCCGTGTGTGTGTGACTGATAGATCATCCCGGTGAGTAACCGAATCAGTAGGCTACTCTAATTTCTATAAATATGTTTTATGAATGAACGTTGGCTAAGTGGCTACTGATATTTCACAGTTCACTTTAATGGACGAAGAGGATTGTTGTATGAAAAAAGAAGCTGAGGGCAGCTTCCGTTCGGAGAACCTTGGATCTGGTTCTTCGTTCATCACTGATGCCAGAGGGCTCGAGGATGGCGCGGAGAAAAACGGGGACTTAGGAGACATGACCTTTTATATGACTAATTATATAAAAGGTGCCATGAAGATGATGTCCATCATGCGCAGCCATCACATGCTGACCGACGTTGTATTGGAAGTCGGCTCGGAAGTGTTCTATGCACACAAAGTGATCTTGGCCGCAGCCAGTCCTTACTTCAAGGTAAGCCAACATGATGGGTGCGAATGAAATCAATATCAAATGAGTAAAGTCGATATTGTTACGTTTCAGGCGATGTTCACGGGGGGGTTGAAAGAGTCAG
Source organism: Ceratina calcarata (assembly GCF_001652005.2). NCBI lineage: Eukaryota > Metazoa > Arthropoda > Insecta > Hymenoptera > Apidae > Ceratina > Ceratina calcarata. The sequence goes on from NW_017156387.1 coordinate 94,922, forward strand.
AAATGACTAAGGTTAAACTGCAAGGCGTGTGCCCGACCACAATGGGAAAGTTGATATACTTCATGTATACCGGGCAAATAAGAGTCACAGAGATTACAGTGTGCTCGCTTTTATCAGCTGCCACCATGTTTCAGGTATGCGGCCAGATAACGTTCAATAAATTAATGAAGTATGACGAGGCAGTTTAAAACGACTAGCTTTTCTTTTTTTTTTGTCTTTTACTCGCACAGGTTAGTAATGTGATAGACGCGTGTTGCGTGTTCTTGGAAAGACAATTAGACCCGACGAACGCGATCGGGATAGCGAACTTTGCCGAGCAACACGGCTGTCAGACTTTGTATCAGAAAGCGAATCAGTTTATTGTTCAACATTTTAGTCAGATATGTCAGGAAGAAGAGTTCCTACAGTTGTCAGCGATGCAATTGATATCGTTGGTCAGAAAGGACGAGCTGAACGTGCAGGAAGAACGCGAAGTGTACAACGCGGTGTTGAAATGGGTCAAGTATAACGAGGAGGCGAGGGGCTCGAAAATGGAGCACATATTGCACGCGGTCAGGTGTCAGTACCTCACGCCGAACTTTCTCAGAGAGCAAATGAAAAACTGCGACGTGCTGAAGAAAGTGCCTGCCTGTCGAGAGTACCTCGCGCAGATATTCAAGGATCTGACTCTCCATAAAAAACCGGTGGTCAAGGAGAGGACACCGAATACCCGAAGAGTGATATACATAGCCGGCGGTTTCTTAAAACACTCCCTCGACGTTTTAGAAGGGTACAACGTCGACGAGAAGACTTGGACGCAGCACGCGAAGCTGATCGTCCCGAGATCGGGTTTAGGCGGCGCGTTCTTAAAGGGTATGTTCTACGCTGTTGGAGGGAGGAACAATTCGCCGGACAGCAGGTAAATTTCTTTGGGACACGTTCGACGGAAGATTGGACACAAATTAAAGGAATTGAAATTTGTAGATACGACAGCGATTGGGTGGACAGGTACAATCCAGTAACGGATCAGTGGAGAGCTTGCAGTCCGATGTCGGTGGCAAGAAACAGATTAGGGGTGGCTGTTATGGATGGTTTGCTATACGCTGTCGGAGGCAGTGCGGGTGCCGAGTATCATAACAGCGTCGAATGTTACGATCCAGATCACGATTCTTGGACGAATGTAAAACCGATGCATGTCAAGAGATTGGGAGTTGGAGTGGCCGTTGTTAACAGGTAAAGGCTACTAACTATTGATAAGCGAATTTTTAATTGAATTTCAATGTTACAATTCAACATTGAAACGTGGCAGATTACTCTATGCGATTGGTGGATTCGATGGGACGAATCGATTGAATTCTGTCGAGTGCTACCATCCCGAAAACGACGAATGGACGATGGTTTCACCTATGAAATGCAGTAGATCGGGTGCTGGGGTTGCCGGTTTAGGACAATATATTTACGTAGTCGGTGGATACGACGGGACCAGACAGTTGAACTCTGTAGAGAGATACGATACGGAAAAGGATTCCTGGGAGCACTTCAGTAATATTTCTATTGCTCGCAGTGCTTTGAGCGTCACGGTGTTGGATGGAAAATTATATGCAATGGGTAAGAATCGAAAGAATTCAATAAGAGAAGTTGTGATCATCGAAGATTCGAATTAATGCTTTCAGGCGGATACGACGGGGATCGATTTTTAAATATAGTCGAGATATATGATCCTGTGAAGAACACGTGGGAGCAAGGGGTGCCGATGACCTCGGGGAGATCGGGTCACGCGAGCGCAGTGTCTTATCATCAGTGTCCCATTCATTGCGATCATCTGGACCACCATCTACCGATGGAGAAACCGCCCTCGTGATGAACGTAACTGAGTGTTAGTATTGGTTTATAAGGAAACAAACGAATCATAGACTGATAGATCGCGTTTTCAAGTTGTGGAATGAGGTAGTGAATGCCTCATTAACATTCAATTGTAACATACGTGCGTAATATCCCGGTAATTTCCAACGATAAAATTGTAAATAGAATTTGTTATCTTTAAACGGAAAATTTTTATACAAGACTTCCTAGGAAAATTTTTATAAAACTATTCGAACTCCTGTACATTTGTAATATATATATATATATAGTTTAAATAATTTTAAGTGTATATGTATGTAGATGTGAAATATC